>NC_090182.1:17294115-17594115 GCF_024679245.1 Pseudorasbora parva
GTTAATGAAATCTGAACAGCGCTTGAACACTTTCTGGATGCACACAAATTTTAATAAAGGATATCCCGCGCTTAGAGCAAATCGGTTGGGTGCATGATTCAATGGTCGGGTCAACTTTACCTGGCGTAACACTGAAAAATATCACGGAACAAATAAGAATCTGAATGACTCTGTTTGTGAACACTTTCAAGAGATTTGAGTCAATGAATCAACCCCTCCACAGGACAGTCGTGATGGTCTGGGTGTGTATGAGTAGCCTACAAGGGGTGGGGTTTGATGCAATCTCTGCTAAACTGTCCCATGATGAAAATTATCATTTTTCTGGCAGAATGAAATCTCATTCAGCCACATATATTATGCAAGGCCTGGAAATGCCTGCATTATGCAACATACTATAGTTGAAAAGGTCTGTACTGACAAACAGTGGATGGTGATTAAACCATGTTTAAAACAACAATAGCATAAAATGGGTTGCCGTCTCTCAGACTGATTCATCTGGTCAGCTGGCTGATTTTATAGGGTTTTAGAAGCACGTTCTCTTTGATCCAAATTTTGCACTCTGTTTATCATGAATAATACATTGCATCTCTTAAACAATTTGATAAATTGTACACGCGCTCATCCCACAGACAGATCTGCAATTATTCACACTGGAGTGAATTTGACAGCCTTTGAATTGGTTTCACAATGAAACGTTGCAATGGCTTTATTGTTGTCTACTGCCATCTATTGTTCAATGTCTTGAATTAATAGAGTAGCTACTTTTGAATCACACAACACAGAAGGAATTGTCTGAATCAGTTTTTGTTTCATTGTCTTTTTTCATTTTTGTTCACATTACATAAATGCTTCTTCTGTTTGAAAAGAAAATATCATTAGTAAGTAGGGGGGAAAACAGTCTCATCACTTTTGGTGGGGTTCACAGTGTTGACACATTCTTTGAATAGACTAGAAGACTAACAATTTCCAATCACTATGGATTTGTACAATCACAACAGGCTACATATCACAACAACAGAAGCTTTTGTATGTCTGGTAGTCAAAGGCAACAGCAACTTGGTAGTAACATATTTTGAAGATTTTATATCACTCTGACACATCTTTATCAGCTGTTTAATGTTTGGGAATCGCTGACATTTAAACCTGAACTCAAGCGATGCAGTAGCCATTAGTAGCAGATGATATAAGAGATAAGAAATCCCCTCAATGATCACAAGTTTTGATGTGGTGTGAACAGGTTTAAATGTTGGGGATTCCCCACCATCTGACATCTGATGAAGCACCATGGAGAATGAATTTAAAATGTTATTAAATGACATTGGACTGAATTCTACCAGACATCACACAATGACCTGGATGTATAAACATTATCACAGATAGACTCTGTCTAAGGCATTAAAGAAAGATGGTCTGTTTTCAAACCCATTTTTCTTTTGTTTGAAAACCCAAACAGCCAGAGGCCACTAATGTTACAGGAACACCAAGAGATTATCAACAGTCTGAATTGGCAGTATTTGTAGTTCTTAGTGGTAGATGTTGTCTCTTTTTAAGGCATTTCATGTAGTTTCTATGCAGTCACACAGAATATGATAGTGTGGTAGAATAAATGATGTTGGGTTGATCCTTTAAACATGATCTTTGTGGTGCTTGACAAACTAGAATCAAGAAGCAGCAGCACAAATTACGCACAGCATCGCCTCTTTGTTGGACCTTTAAAGTTAGTGGAACTATAAGGAAAACAAAAAACAAATTATATCACAGATTACTGTATTTCCACAGTCACAGATGCGGACAAATTCAGTAATTTCATCCTGCAGCCACTAAGAAACTGATTTTTGCGACATCACAGTTTTTTTTTCTTCAACATCATATGATGATAAAATATGGGACAGCACTTTAAATTCAACCTCATCAGAGAATAACAGAACATCATAATAGCACCTCATTTATAGGCTGTCTTTATGAACATCTGAACCAGTCTGACACATGAAAGGAAGCTCTCATTATTTACAACGGAGGGAAACGGATACATTCATGTTGCTACAGTGGATCATATTCTTAAATCACATTCAGTGGAATGAATTAGGATTTGAGGCAAATAACAAACCTGATATTTTGAAGAATTCAACCAACTCTGCTGCCTAGTGACTACTAACCATTTAACACAGAATCAAACATTAAAGCATGGAATAATCCATCATAATTCACTTGAAGGTGTGAATCCCCTGGAATGTATTGACAGGAAGGAATAAGGATTATATTCATCCACAAACCCCGTTAACATCAAGTGCGTGCTGCGATCTCTGTGTGAGCTGATGCGGACTGACAGTAGCTCCTCAACTTGATCCATGATTTGAGTGCTGAACGTTGGATGTGCGTCTCTTCTTTAGTCCCCCAGGCCATTTTGTGTGCCCTTAAGATAGAGATCATCCTGAGAGAGCTCGTAGCTCTCCATGTATAAACTACCACTGCTGCTGCTACCGCTGCCCCCGTTGCCAAGGAAAGTGCCTACAGCCCGGCCCTGCCGCGCGTGTCCCACTGCATCGCTGAAGACTTTGTTTATCTGCTCCTCAGAGGGCATCCACCAGTCAGGATTAGAAGCACAGTGCATCCGGATAAACTCTGAGGGAGGGAACGCCAGGGGACAGAGATGGATGAGGGACATAGACAAGAACACATGAGAAGCTAAATTAAGTTTGAATAATTAATCGCATTGATAATCTGATTAAAATAAATGTCTCACAAATACTAAAATCAAATAAGGGTGTGTTCACAATTGTTGTTCGGTTCTCTTAGTTCTTTTGGGCTGGACCAAAAAGAAAATTGTGCATTTATTCCTGGTTCACTTAGCATTTTTAAAGCTGCGGTCCGTAAAACGTTGTGTTCAAAATTGACAAAATTTATACAATGAGCGAACATCATGAATCCATTTTCCAAACTGTGCTTTTTGTCTTATCTTGAATCACTACAGTACACCTATAATAAGTGTTTATATTTAGACTATTTTAGACTGGCTCTGGTCGGCACCGCTGCGGAGGAGCACTACCTGCGTATCTCGTCACAGACATAGAGAGAAGTAGCTCCGGCTACAATGTTTGTAGGCTTTCATGATGTTTTGTTACAGAACATCCAAAACAATGCTTTGTGCTGGGCTAAATGCGCTCGTTGTATGTCACATATATGATGGGATTTTTACCAACTGGAAACACAAACTGCTTATAAAATGTGGTAAGGAGTCAAAAGAGCGGCAGGAATTCCTCTGTAACACACACAAATGAGGATCTTCTGAAAGAAGACGTGGTTCTGATGCCTATACCGAACTCTAATAGGCAACATTGAGACTATCAAAAGAAAAAACAGGTATGCTTGAACATTGTCATTTTATTGTGACATCACGTTGTGGTCTGTGTTGTGTTCATATTTAAAGGAGCACTCCACCATTAGAAAGGGCTTATTCATCTTCTTTCCTACATTTAGATATGTGGGCAAATGCATTTTTGTCTCAGTGCATGCATTGTTTTAGTTTGGCAGGGTCGCCGCTAGCTTAGCTTAATGAATGAAATCCTATGTTGCCAGCTAGCATGTCCTGAGTAAAAGTGATCTGTGGCGCGGCAGGATTTTGAACAACTTCCTGAGTCGCCGCGGACAGGCACAGAATGCCGCCGCCAGTGTGCGTACACTCATTGAAAATAATGTGTTTGAATTTTAAAGACGTGGTGTGGTGCTGCAAATACTTTTGTATGAGCTGGCAATAAATGTGTAGGCCCATATAATGTTATATGCTTTTTCGGGTGCGGGTCGGGTGTCGGTTCTATTTTAAGCTGGTCGGGTGCGGATTTTAAATAGTGCTCCATGTCGGAAAAAGTTTTGGATGTGGTTTAACGCACCGCAGGTACGGGAGGGTGCGGATTTACAAAATCGGACCCGTGCAGGACTCTGCCTCACGTCTTCCAGCTGTTGAGTGATGTGTTGCGTGATATCTCTGAGCCCAAGTAGCAGTGCATCGCCTGTGCTTCCCCATAATATAGTCCATATCTGCCTAGAAATCGCCTAGTTAATCTTAAAGGTGCACTATGTAGTATTTTTGCAGTAAAATATCCAAAAACCACTAGGCCAGTGTTATATATTTTGTTCAGTGGAGTACTTACAATATCCCAAATGTTTCCAAATATTTATAAATTGTGAGAAAATTGCTATTTTAACTAAGGACCCGGAGGTTTCAGCATAGCGTTTGAGCGAGTCGCCTGTCAATCGCGTCATATCTGCGTTACCCTCAGTTTTATTCCACAGAAGCGCTTTTCTCTTAGCAGTGTGAACATGTCACAGCAGCGCAGAGCGAACGCACAGAGTAACGTCATAACATAATTAGGGGTGACCCCTAATTGTCGAAGATTCGATGCATCAATATGCAGGACCGGATTCGACCACTAATCTGGTCGAATCGAATCTTCACGGTTGTTATGAAACGAGGATCATACCATTTTGGCAATATGGGGGTGCTCAATATTATAAAGTGTTATAAAGACTTGTCATGGCGCTGAACGATCACCTCTTTAAGGGCACTGAGCTTCGCACCGGACTCACTGCACCTTTAAAATTAGAACACATTTACACACCTACGGCGGCATTCGACGCCAGTCTACGGCGATTAAATGTATATTTCCCTTTTCACCCTGTGCTACAAGATACACTCATCGTGCCGCTCTTCTGTCAGAAGTCGATTCAAAATTGAGCTTGCGCGTATATATCACGTCTGCCTGGTGTGAGATCCCTGAGACACGGCGCTGAGCTTCAGTCCGGTGTGCGACCCCCCTTTAGGCAAAATCGGCTTAAGAATGTGCATATAAACACACTCAAAGTGTTCTTTTCCTCTCTAGTCAGGTATTTTTTTAGGTTTATTTATCAAAATGTTCTTTTATATATTTGTGTGATGTTCTGTGTTTCGATCGCGGCTTTTAAATATTATGAGAGAACGGTTAATTAACGAATGTGTAGTGTAGCCTATAGTTTTGATCACTTTATTAAAAGTGGTGGCTGTGTGCCGTGTGTAAAGTAAAATAAAAATAGTCTTAGCCTCCTGCTGACTAGTGTCCTGCCCTTCCCAACCCATTTATTTATACCGTTTATTATTTTACGGTCTATGGTTTACACACACACAGATGATTCGACTATCGGTCGACCATAGAGAGATTCGAAAATTCTGATTCGAATGTGTAAATCCTTAGTCAGGGACAGCCCTAAACATAATTTTAAACACACCTAAATGTATGTAATATGATAAACAGAGCTGCTTTACCTTATAATCATGACCGGAAAAAGCGGAAGCGCGCGCACCCGGTGACTGTGTCCCGTCCCGTCATAATAAAAGTCCCGGTACTCGGGAGCCGTGTGTTTGTGTAACAATCGCTCCAGCAGCCGTGCTCAGCTCCACAACACTCTGTCCTGCTTTACACTACAGTAACATTAATAACCGCATCCATGCACATGATTTCTGCCCGAGTCCTATTTCCACCAGCTGTGAGGTGAAGACCACATGTCCCAAGATACTGCGCTCAAGCTTAGCGCCATCAAACTACGTCTTTGTTTAGAATAGGCGCCCTCCAGTGGATGTAAAGTTGCATAGTGCACCTTTAATCTGCAACGCTATTTGTACTCTAATATGAATATGCAGGCCACAAGAAGTAATAAGGTGTTTTTTTGGTTCATTTGTACTCGGGCTATGCTAGCTGGCAACATAGGATTCCATTCATTATGCTAAACTAAGCTAGCGCAGATCCAGCCAAACTAAAACAATGCATGCACTGAGACAAAAATGCATTTGCCCACATATCAAAATGTATTAAAGAAGTTTAATAAGCCCTATTTCTAAAAACGGTGGAGTGTTCCTTTAAGTCAAACCGCACCGAAGCAGACCGAGAATTATCTTTTTAGCAATCTCCATCTGCTTGTTTGGCGCACATCAGGTTTCGGATGGCAGCGTTCACGCTTATTCAAATAAACAGAGCAATCGCACCAGAGTTTGTTTTAATCAAACTAAACATGCCAAATGTATGAACACACCCTTAAAATACTTTTAGCTCACTACCTCTGAGACAAGTGACCTTGACAGGGTTAAGTGGCCGTCTCTCCGGTCCCGTTTCCCCTGTGTGTACTGAACGTTTCCTCTTCCCCAAACCGCATGAGTATTTCAGCTCATCTGTGGTGAACACAAAACGGATAAGGTAACGCAGGAGCCGCCGGCCATCTTTTTTTGAGGAGTTGACTGCCTCATCCCACTGCTTATTGGTGATGAAGAGAGGGTAGTTCCCCAGAAGCTGTTTACTGCCCTATTTCGAAAAGACAGAGATTATAAGATTATAGAGGGGAAAAATCTTTAATGGTTTTTAATCTTTAATGCGCTTAAATGCATCAACATTAAAACAGATGCTACACTAAATACTGTACCTAAAAGCAAGCAAATTGAATATAAAGAACTGAAACTTTACAGGAATGCTAAAAGGTTCTGTTGCATTTAGCTTTATTTAACAGTTGGTCAATATGATATTTTCATAAGCTCAGATTAGACCTGAATTTGAATGTCAGTTTCAGTTCATGTTCCATAACAGTGTCTTGCGTAAACTTGTGTCACTGTGGTTTCATGGCATGTTTTAACAGACTAAATTTTCTGTTAGGCTCACCTCGGTAAGCTGCTCTTCGGGCTGGGGCTGCACAAATTGGTTGTAGTGCTGAAGAACAGTCTTAAAAAAGTCCAAAACATTCTGGCAAGGAGCTGTTAAAGGCAAAGCCAGCAAAACTTGTTGGTTGGTGAAATTTTAGTTTCATTTAAAACAAAAAAGCTGAGATGTTGCACAAAAGTCAAAGACAATGAACGGTTAAAGGTGAAATGTGTGATTTATTTTCAATTAAAGTCTTTTTATAAAACCATATAAAATTAACAGTTCAACTATGAAATCAATGAATACATACTACTCACTTTATGGCTTAGAAAAAGCTTTTGTTATCTTCATAAGGGGTTTCCCCCTCCATAGTGGTAATTCTGAGAGTAATTCTGAGACACCATTGTTTTAATAAACCTTTCTAAATACTTTCATTTGTGGAAAAAAATAATCATAGGTCACAAACTGTGAAATACTGTGAAAAGGGTATTTTTTGTGCTGGGGAAAAATTAATCGTGATTAATTGTATCCAAAATTAAAGTTTGTGTTTAGATAATATATGTGTATGTACTGTGTATATAAAAATGCAGACGCATGTATACATTTAAGAAAATGTTTATATTTTTTATAACGTTTTAGATAAATTATATATAAAGTATATACATAAAAAAATATTTCTTAAATATATACATGCGTGTGCATTTATATATACATAATAATTATACACAGTACACACACATATATTATCTAAACACAAACTTTAATTAATTACCTTGTTTGCCTGTGTTTATTTGGTGTTTATTTTTTATTTTTTTAGCTTCCATGATGGGTTTCTTTAATGTGTAATCTTGTTTGGTTATGGTTTTATTTCTTTTAAGAAAGTCTATAGTTCACCCCAAAAAAACAAAAAACAAACATGATTTACTCACCCTCATTAATACCAATGTATTTTTCCCCATCACTAGAAAGGCATCCAAAACATAATGTTTTAATGTATACAAATAATTTCCATTGCTAAGGCCAGGCATGTAAACAGCTAAGGACAAAAGAGGAAAACATGCATTCCCCCAAATATGACTAAAATAATATTAATAATTTTAATTGTATTATTATTTAAATTATAAAAATGAAATCTACAAGGAAATATATTTGCAAACTTAATAGTAAAATTAAAAATACTTGTACTTAATAATACTTTTATTTTACAGAACAACTGTAGAATACTATTATTTATGGCTATCTTGATTTCTTTGCTTTCAAAAGGTAAATTACAAAGCTTTTATTTTGGCACAAAAGAACTTAAAGCTTCTCTTTTTAAATCTCTTTTTTAAAAACAGGTTTTTAAATGACTCTCTACAAATTCATGTAATGAGAATCTACTGTGCAATAAATATTTAGCCAATTACACTGTGCACCTTTTAAAATAGATATACCAATAAATAGGATAGCAATAATAATTTAGTAAACATTTTTACAAAAATATTATGAATATCAAAACTTATAGTGGATTCTGTCTCTAATATTAAGACTGAAATAAAACTAGATCATCAAATAAAGTTGAATACCTGGTATGTTGTCCAGTTTGTGTCTCAGTTCTTCGTTTTCCTGCTGTAGACTAAGAACTTCCTGTTCCAGCTCCATACAGCGGGGACAACAACTTTCCTCCTCCTCGTCTTCCTCAGGCAGTGTGGATGAGGGGTGTCCGTAGGACTCTGACGGTGCTGGTGAAGCCCAGCCGCCTAAATTCTGCCTCGGGGACCCTGATGCTGTCGGCTCAGCATCTGCTGGGCGGCACCGTTCACTGTCTGATGACTGGGGTCCAGATAGAAGGTAGTTCTGTAGCGACTCTGTGAAAATCCGGAGGAAAGCAGAAGTCTGCTGCTGGTTCCAGTGGTTGCCCCGTTGGGTCTCCTCACCTGGGTTCTCCAGGGATGACTCCTCCGATCTGGGCTTAGAACCGAGCCTCTCTCCGGGAGACAGGCAGCTGTCCTCTTGCTTTATGAGAGTGGAGATGGATGAGGATGGAGGGGCCAGGGAAGGCTGGGGCTCAAGGAGCCTTCCGTTAGTGTTGAGGAGGCTGAGCACTCGACTGCACTGCTGGGCAAAAGCATCCAATATGAGCCGGTTTTCTATGAGGAGAGATCAAAATTACACAAATTTCATTTTTCATATTCAAAGAAAAAGTTTAACCATAAATGAAAATATAATGTATTTCAAAGCATTCATAACATCCTTAAAAAAACAAAAACAAAAAAAAACATAGCTTTTATACAATGAAAGTAAATGGTGACCATAGGTATTTTCAAGGAAAATGCTTTATATTAAATATCGACCTATCAGTGGCATTTGACACCGTGGACCATACCATCCTCCTGGACCGCCTCCACAATACAGTTGGACTATCGGGAGCAGCACCGCAGTGGTTTCAGTCCTACCTTTTTGACAGGACTGAGCTTGTTATATTGGGTGAATGTGAGTCCAGGCTGCTCCCTGTTACATGTGGTGTTCCGCAGGGGTTGGTTCTCGGCCCAATCTTATTCATCCTCAACATGCTTCCCCTCGGTCCCATCATCAGCAGACATGGGCTATCTTTTCATTGTTATGCTGATGACATGCTGCCCTAAGCCCCTCCACAGCTCTGTCACGACTCTCCACATGTCTTGAGGAGATTAAGGCATGGATGGGAACCAACTTTCTCCAGCTGAACAGTAAAACTGAGGCACTACTGATTGGCACCCCTCATCAGATCTACTCCTCTCCCTTATCCCAGCTAATCTTTGACAGCCAGGTCATCACTATCTCCTCCTCAGTCACAAATCTAGGGGTTCGGTTTGACCCCCAGCTGACCTTCAATGAACACATTAAGCACATTTGTAAAACCACTTTCGAAACACCTCCAGACTCCATCTCCTTTTAACCTCTTCAGATGCAGAGAAACTTGTCCATGCCTTTGTCTCCACCAGGCTGGACTACTGCAACGGACTCTTCTATGGGATTTCTGGCAAAAATATCCAGATGCTTCAATACATCCAGAACAGCGCTGCCAGAATCCTTATGAGAGTCTGTAAATATGATCACATAACTCCCATCCTACACTTATTGCACTGGCTCCCAGTTTCATCCCGGATCGACTACAAAATCTTCCTGCTCACACATAAATGCATCACCGGACATGCACCACCATATCTACAGGAACTCATCACTTTGAAATCCTCCACCTGCATCCTCAGATCATCAGGCCACCTGCTTCTTCAAGTCCCAACCACCAGGCTTCGTACCATGGGAGATCGAGCTTTCTGCTCGGCTGCACCGCGGCTTTGGAACCACCTTCCCAGTGAGCTGAGAGCAGTACAGAGCCTGGACCAGTTTAAAGCAGAACTGAAGAGCTTTTCTGTTCAGAAAGGTTTTTATGTATTGATTGTTTGTATTAATCTATATTTTTTACTTTTTATTCATTTTTGTTATTTTTCCCTTTTCCAATGTTGGACTTTGAGATTCTTAAAAATGAAAAGTGCATTATAAATAAAATATATTATTATTTATATGATTTTTCAGTGCCATTTTGTATGTCAGATATTCTGCTAAACTTCTCCTTTGGTACTGTATTAAAGAAAAAAAAGATTATACGATAATATCCCTTTAATGCTACGTCCTCAATTTTTTGTACTATTCTGTTCTAAACAATTGAATGTTTCAATTTAGCCAAACATCACTACATCATTGCCTGCACAGCATCTTTATGAACTCTATTTTGGCTTTTTTTGTTATGTCCTTTTTGTCCTCCATTTGCACTTTCCATCATTTTTATCTTTAAATCTGCAACTAGGCCCAGCATGCCTACAGATTTAGGAGATAGATAAGGACGCTTTAACCCCCCCCCCCACCACCACCACCACACACACACACACACACGCACAAGCACACACACACACGCAAAAGCACACACGCACACACATGCCTCGTTTACATGGTGACACTGTTCTAATAAACACTATTCATTTCTTCCAAATCCTCTAAATATGATGAAAAGAAGCAAAGAGATTAATAAAAGGAAAATGCTGACCAACCAACCGCATACAATTACTCTGTCTCCCCACGGCCTTCTGGCCGCGCCCAGATGCAGAATCTTAAGAGGATGATTATGAATTTGCCACCCTTACACAAAGACACAGGGCAGACAATTATCAGCTCAGGCAGTCGCTGTAGCACCCGTATGACTGACGGGCTCAAGCCTCTGCCGTCGCCTGGATGTGTCTATCAGGCTTAAGCAGATGTGGCCATTTATTAACATGCACAGCATCTCTGTTTACCCCCAGCAAGATGGATTTGATATCATTCTCCTCTATCTTCCCCTCTCCCCTTTCCTTTGCTGCTGTCGTTCCCTCTTTTTCCATTCTCTTCCCCTCTCCTCTCTCCCTCCCTCTGTTATGCCATGCAGAGTGAGCCTCATGAAATTTCATTAAACACAACATGTGCCGCAGAGCCAAATTTATGAGCCACATTTGTTTTAATCACAGTCCCTTTGGAGGAGCTTTTAAATGCAATTTGTATTATTGCACTGATCTCAGAGCTGTGTCCTTGGGTGCCTATGGCTTCTTTCCCCAGAGCTAAAAAGATGAAACCATTAGCAATGTCTGATTGGCCAAAAAAAAAAAAAAAAAATCCCCTATGTATTGTTTTTCTCAGTGGATATTCCGTAACAATGTTCCATAACAATAAACCAAAAAAAAAAAATAGCCTTGGTATGAAATTAGAATGCACTGTTTACACTGTGAACTCTGATCTTCATCAAGTGCGATTCATATTTAGTGAACAGCCTGAAACCCCTTTAGGGATGTCATTGTGAATTTCAGACTGGACAAAAAATGTGTGTGGAGACAAATATCAGCTGAATGTTTGTACAGACACAGAGGCACCCTGCTGTATGATAATAACACAACTTCTCAATTTGTGAAGGCCTGAGGCTCTGATGAATGAAAACAATCTCCGGTTAACAAGCACATGAAAAACTCATTGAGTTGGTGAGAAAAACAAGACACTCTCCACAGAAAACTAGCAATACTTGATGAGACTTTCATGTTTATTACCTAGCTCATTTTATTGTAAAACTCAACAACTCTTCATCACTGATCGCCTACTCAGTATGCTCTATTGGAGAGATCAGCAGTGATCATTTAAAAAAATAACTAAGCAGGTGTCAACAACTTGTGTTATGAAGTGTTAGTGATTTTGGTAAAAGCAGAAGACTCCCGACGTCGTCTGGAAGTGTATGACAGATACAGACGACGTTAGTGCAGGGTAGCCTATTATGAATTTGTTAAGCCACTTGTTTTCACATATCGAGTCGACAATGTTTGAACAAGTCGCATTATTTGGGCGTGGATCTCAAAATATCCTTGTAGCCTACTCGCGAGTCGCGTTAAAAAATTGCCATATGAAAGGGAAAATACACTTCCTTTTCTCATTCGGTTGTTCGAAGTTAGACAGTTTAAGTTTCAGCTTCGTGATGAATTCATGGATAAAAGTTTCTTAGGCAAACTTATGTTCACTTACCTGAGCTTATTCCATAGGTGCAGTCTGGAGACTGGTGGCTGAGCTCGGCGCGACCCGCTGGGTATCTGCCCGAATCCTGGCTTACGACCCTCTGGCTGCCAAATGATGCCGCCGCCGCTGCCGCCACTGCCGCCGTGGCGCTCCCCGCTGTTGATGCCGAGCTGGATGTCGCGACTCTGCTGCTGGGCCTGATTTCGCAGGGGAGACGGTGCTGCTGACTGCTGCTGATGGAGAGGCAGGCTTGAGGAAGCGGCACGCGCTGTGAATACTGCTGCTGTTGTTGCTGATGATGACTGAGATGATGAGGATGCTCTCCGAGCTGCGGGATGTCCACCATTGTGGGTCTGTCATATCTCGCCTTGCCCGCCGCGCGCTTGCTCTGGAAGGTCTTGAGGGAGCTGTACGGGCTCCGCTGCTGCTGCCTGCAGATTTTGGGCGCAGAGAGACCTTCGTCTGCTGGTAGCATCTCCTCCTCCATCACCCTCGGACTTGAGTGTCGTTTTGTCCCGGTCTGGTTAAATCAGTTATCCCAGTGTCTCGCCGCCTTGCTCTGTGTCTCAAACACTTCTAACTCTGTCTGAGGTACTCAGAGGGTGGGTGACTTTACTGACAAGTCATTGCTCCAATCCCCTGGCGGTAACAGCACGCGCTGGCTTTAATTCTACCAACAGGGGAATACCGGCGGCACCCGCACGCGCCTCGCCACTCGGTGTGTGTATATTGGCTTGTACTCCCATCAGTGGCTCAGATGAGAGAGGTGCAAGATGATATAAAGAGGTGTGCATGATCCCCTCCATGTTTTTTCGCATTATGTTGTTGCCTATTAGGGATATGCTTTGTTTGCTGTTTTTAGGCAGAACTGACAGGGAAAAAAACAAAAACAAAACACTTTAGGACTTATCAGAGCCAGTTGTAAATATAAATGTAAATGCAATAAGCAATGGGCTAAACTGATTTGCTCCGCAAATACAAGGTATCAATAAAAAATAATAATATTTAAAACAAACCAATACTTGTAGGCTATTTTATTGTGATGTAATTTATGTCCTATATAAAATGATAATGTTAAATAAATAAATAAATAAATTTCACATTTCAAATGTGAAATTAAGATATTCTGAAGAATGACATTAACCAAAAGTTGATGAGCCCCACTTATCTACTTCCATAGTAAACCTATTTTTAGTATTATTTTTATTTAGCCTACTATGAAAGTAGGCTAAATGCTGGATGGAAGGAATGGGTTTTGAATCTTTTTGAAAGTTGGACGTTTGGAGCGGGTTTCTTTTACTAGTGTAGGCTAGACCTACCAGGAGCATAGACAGTGCAGGAGTGGGAAATGGAAAAGCCGAAATGGAGCTGGTGCCGTCATTACTCATTAGGCTACAGAACGCTTCCACGCATGCGTGGGTCCAAATCGGCTTTTATATGCGTAACTTAAGCTTGATACTTTTGGAGCCATTTTCGTTTAACCAGCCTATAGGACTTCTACTAACTTGTCTAGTAATCATAGGCCTACTCGATATTAATAATAGAGGTGCTATATTAAACCATAAGATCCTGCAATTATCTCCCTCCAATCAACAACACGAACAAGACCGCAAGTGCGAGGATGGAATCAATAAACAGACTGCCTACTCCGTCTACAGAAGCTCTTTTAAGGGAGTTTACTTTTTTCTTTTCTTTTTTTCCCTTCTTCAAATTACAATTCTGTCATTTAGCCTATCGCCCTAGGATTGCTTCAAGTAGCCTAGCCTAGCCTATTAGCCTACTTTCTTTCTTCTGTCGAGTAACCAACAAACATTTGATGAACTCCATTTACTTCCATAGTAGGCTAAATAAAAATAATACAAATATACTATGGAAGTAAGTGGGGCTCATCAACTTTTGGTTAACGTCATTCTTCAAAATATCTTAATTTCTGTGCGAACTATAGGCTACCTTCGTGTCGGTGTTGTAGCCTACGCAAGGCTATGTAAAAATTATGATGAACATTTAAGCCCATATTATTTATTTTCAGAAAGTACGAAAGAGAGCCTGTAAATATTAGCCTCCAGTGGTTTAACGCTTTACAAAAGACAATAATGGCCAGAAGAGGGCGACAACATGACACTTATGAACAGCAAACCGTTAGGCTATTAGGCCTACCGGTTTCCAAACCACCGAGCGAATAACCCGTGAATTCAAACCTCAAACCTTACGGTCTATGATTCAAACATATAGGCTACAAATGAAAACCAAAAATCTGAAACCATACCATTTCAATGACAGCTAAAACAGTTTAAATAGCTACACATAAAGGGGAAAAAGAAACTGTTAAAAAAAGAGAAAGAAGTAAAAATAGATAAAGAAATAAGCAGACCTTTAATTAAAGATATGAACAGAGAATAGGCTACACCTGAATCAGGTTCAGATGAAACACTTCTGTCCCTCTAGCGCTCCCCGGGCAACAGAACGCAGATACGAATGCGCGCGTCCGGCCAGCCAACAGCGCGCGCGTGATAGAAACGGAGCGGGTGCGAGTCTAAAACAAACTTACGAGAGCAGCACATCTGAAAAGTGTCTTCAGAGCAGACGCGCGAGTCTGTGCAGTCAGAACTTCTTGGGGAAGAACCGCAAGATAGGAGCGCGTTTAACCTGTCATCGCATAACTAGGTGACCGTTCATTATTTTACATCCACATGGATATCAAAAGGCCTCGATGAGAAGTAAACGAGACTAGAATGCCAGTGAACAGTGGATAGAACGCGGATAGAATCATGATATTTTGGAATATAGCCTACTGGAAGTGATATTTTAAAACATTCTAAGACCGGAGCTGGATGATTCCTTATATTGGATTTGGACAACAATCCTTGGATTTAACCCCAGTGACTGATTAATATTTTGAGCTGATGGAGTATTTTCCTAAATCATTGCTAGTTCGTTTAAAACTCGCTTAACCCCCAAACAGTTTATCGGGTGCGCGCTGTTTGTGAGGAACTGGCAAATTAAAGCGCATTTTGCCGGTATGGTGCGCCTGCTGAATTGCTTAGTCTTGGGGTATTTGACATGGAATCTGCGGATATCTGATGCCCGGGGAGAGTACTGTCACGGCTGGCTAGACGGCAGTGGGAATTACCATGAGGGCTTCCAGTGTCCGGAGGATTTTGATACCTCGGACGCGACGGTGTGCTGCGGGAGCTGCTCGCTGCGCTACTGCTGCGCGGCCCCGGACGCGCGTCTCGACCAGGGAACCTGCACGAACGACAGAGAAGTGGAGAACACCACACAATATGCTGCCCGTAAGACACAAATTAAATCATAAAGTATCAAAAAAACAAAAACAAATAAATAACAACAATACAAAAAAGTTGGATAAAATACACCCGGATACAAAGTTGTAAAATTAACCACATTTGAAATGAAAATAAAAAAACGATAATTCTACGTCTATGATTGAGACAATTGACTGAAACTGAAAAAAAAACAGGCCTAAAGTTTCTCATTTAGAAAAAAAATATTTCTACAAAGTAGCCTAGTTTTATCCTTTTTACTATTAACTTTTTGTAAAACAATTTCTAGATATAGCAGCGTGTTTTATGATAAATACTTCTTTAGTTTAGAACAGGGATATAAAACTAATAACATAATGGTTGAATTACTTAAATTTTACGTGTTGTTGCCAGCAAAAGGATCACATTACAGTATGTCATAACAGGATTATGTTAAATTTTTGGTCTTAAGAACGAAGAGTGTATTATACAATGATTTACTCAGATAAAACAGCAACATCTATAAAGGGATTTGATGTGCAGCATTGCTATAATGTCTGACAGAGCATAGGTTAACCTGACACACCTGCACTCTCTCTACAGACAGCGCATAGAGAAAATCTTCTCATCATAGTCGTTTCTTACAATAATTTGTCATTTTCAGCATTTTTGTAAGTTTAGTTGCCGGATTTTCTTGATTACAGTTGAAAAGTGTGATCCCTGCAGGTGACTGGGAGTCTGGGGGACATCTGTGGTTTGACTTAAAAATCTATAAGACAGCAATTCAACTTATTTAGTTGGCTGAAGTGTTTGCAGTATTGTAAGAATTTTTTTTTTTTTTTAAAAACCCATTCACAAACAAACTAATAATGTGACATCAAATATTACATTTTGATAAAAGTTTAATAGACATGACTAGATTATCATTATTTCTCATTCCACATAATACTGCCTACTGATCTCAGCTACATGTATTGAGGAAAAGTAGGAAGAAATAATGTTTATGTAGATGACTGACCACCAAAACGTCTTAATTATGATTAATCATTCAGTTTACAGACTTAAACTCAGTACACAAACTAATGTGGGTGGTTTTTAAAGCCATAACCTCTGGAAGACAGTGATAATATGTGCTTCGAATATTTTAAACCAAGTTTTAGATATTGAAAAGATAGTTAGTTACAGTGAATAAAAGTAAAATATATTAAGCAGTAAAAAGATTCCCTTTACAATATATCTTGATTTAGCTCAACATTGGCCATTAGTTTGCTGTTATGCGTGCTTTCGAAAGTAATATTCGCCATTAAATAACCCTTTAATGTAGTAACAATACATGAAATCATAAGCAACAACTATCACACATGTCCAATAAAAAGGAATTTCAAAATAACATTTGTGATAAGACTAATGATCATCTCAATCAAAGTCAAGTCACATTTATTTCTTGTATACTTACTATTATATTTAATTCAATGTTGATTCTATTGAGTTCAATAACAGAGTCAGAGCTCATCAATTATTAAATCATTTTGATTCAGTTATATATAGTCATCATTCAGCTCAAGCTTTGTTCTCGTCCAGCCGTCTCAATGCAGTGAAGTTGTTTATTTAACTGTGTCCTTTAAACCTGTGCCGTTTCTCTCTTTCAGAGCCCATCTACGTGCCCTTTCTGATGGTGGGCTCCATCTTCGTGGCATTTGTAGTGGTGGGATCTCTGGTGGCCGTGTACTGCTGCACCTGCCTGCGACCCAAGCAACCCACCCAGCAGCCGATCCGCTTCTCGCTGCGCAGCCAGGGCGAAACCATCCCCATGATCTTCACCACGGCCCCTCCCAGCCTGCGAACGCCGTCACGCCAGTCCAGCACGGCCACCACCAGCTCCAGCTCAGCGGGAGGAGGGAGTTCAGTCCGTCGCTTCTCCCTGGGCCGAGGCGACACACTGGGGCAGTGTTCGCAACAGCAGCTCCTGATGGTCTCATCCTCCTCAGCGTCCACTCCTGTGTCCGTGACCCCGACGCAGCCCTTATTGCCTCCACCGCCCTACACCTCCCAGCAGGGCCTACAGGGCAATAACTCTCTCCAGCACACGCACGGTCACAGCCAGTTACAGCTGCACCACCAGACCCTGCAAAGCTCCGGTTTCCTCCTGCCACAACAGTACTTCTTTCCCATTCCACAGGAACAGTTCTCCGGGAACAAGGGCTTTGCTGACTTCAGCCAGAGCTGACCTGGGCTTCTCGGCTACTGCACAGAAAAGAAATCGGACACTAAAGAGTCGCTCCCGCTCAAAGAAACGGGCCCTTTTAGCAAACTTGACTGGCACTTGTGAGACCATAGCTGGAATTTAAGCTGCGTGGAGCGCTAACGCTGCTGAGATAGTGGACTATCAATCTGACAGACACTCAAGTGCTGGAGACAACACACCAGAACACGGACGCCTACTTCAAAGCACCTATATCTACAATTGATCATATCTTGTGTGCACTTTCAATCTGCTTCTATGAAAAAAAGACATTTTTTGAAAAATACAACTTCCAGCGGTTCAATGACACTCCACTGAAAAATCAAGCCTCTGCATTTGAGGTCATTTGATATGACTACACACATTTTTCTTGACAATCTCAGTCCCATTTAAAGGGTCGTGCCATGTATGAATGAGGGGTTTATAGAAATTGTATTAGATTAAAGGTTTGATCACCAGACTGAGATGAACAGACATTCATCATGCGTTTTTCTCGCTAATAATTCATACACAGTATCGGTCACACCAGGAACACACGTTACCATCATACGAACGCAGAGCTATCCTTGGGAAAACTTCTGTCTTTAATGTTCGGAGAGCGTTAATTCTTCAATTTTGTATAATTTGTAGCAATCTGAAAGCCATTATTGGCTCAGTTTCAGGTGGCAACACTGTTTGTATTTTGTTATATTTGATATGAGATGTTTTGTAAAAGATCAGGTGTATCTAAATGTACAGTCCAGCTGGAACCACATCATATGACGAGACGGCCTTCAACTAAATATCACGGTCTCTAACCAACAGTGTTTTTGAGCTAAATTAAACCGTTTTATCTTTCACCTGTGTTTAGTTGGTTTCACCACACTAAATCAACAGTAATACGCAAGAGACACTCAAGAAACTGTATGACATAACTCACATAAAGGGTTCCATTTTAGAACAGGATGACACTCCAGAAAGCCATTACCAATAATGGGAAATCTTATACAGAAAGAATAGAAGAAAATATTAGGGAAACCTATTCTAGGGGTACATTTACATCAAGCATGGCCAACTTAAATATACAGCTGTTGTTAAAATATAGAAGAGATAACACTTAATGACACTGTCCAACAGAACAGTGAGAATGAAAAATAATAGGATGTCATTTAAGGCATCTCTGCCTTTTCCTGTTTAGACTGATTTTGCATCCTGTTTAATGCCACACACGATAAGCTTCAGTGTCATTTTTTTCTGTTCACACCGAAAGCTAAATTTTGTGCATTTCAACGTCACAGAAAATGTGAAAAAAACAAAAAAACAAAACGTATTCAGCAAGGATGCTTTAAATTGATCAAAAGTGATAGTAAAGACATTTAAAATGTCACTAAAGATTTCTCTTTCAAATAAATGCTGTTCTGTAACTCGATTCATCAGGGAATCTAAAAACATTATGCAGCACAGCTGATTTCAGCAGCATATCAGAATGATTTCTGAAGGGTCATGTGACACTGAAGACTGGAATAATGATGCAGTAAATTCAGCTTTTCCATCAAATGAATAAATAATATTTTAAAATATAAAAGCATTTTGTAATTTGCTATATTTTAAAAAAGTATACAGCCTTGGTGAGCATCAGACCCTTATATGAAAAACTTAAAATCTTTCTGACCCTATACCTGTGAACGGTGGGAATACATTGGGTGCTCATGGGAAGTGCTGAGCCAGAATTTTTAACAGTATAAACAGAGTTTGCTTGCTGTAAACAAGACATCAAGGTCCATTTTAACGCCCTAACTGCCCTTTCAAGAGGATGGGCACTGCAGTGTGCACATATGCATTAGCAAGTGACATGCAGATTAAAAGAGGACATTAAAACCAATGCACGGTATTAAACAGTTTACTCTCTTCTCAAGGCACAAACACTACAGCGGCCAGAAGTGGAGATTTATGATTGCAAAATTTTAGAAATGTATTGGTCTAGACAGGAAATAAGCTTGGAAGTTTATGGTATGGAAACAAAGCAGATTATTGCCAAATCATGACTTTGTGTTCAATGAATTCCCAATGGAGAGTCATGCGATCTGTACTGCGAATACTCCATAAAACACATATAATCAGAGATTCTCCTGTCCCAGTAGTAATATATCTTGGATAACCTTGAGGTTTCCTCAGGATATAACTAACAGAATCTGGTGACACGACAAAAAAATGACAAGACAATTACTCCAGTTGTAAAGTTTATTTCAGTAGTCCTTCATGGCAGTTAAAAGACAAAACACTTAAAAGTTTGCAGTTCCAACATGCTAAACAATCATTTAACAAAAAGACATAAAAGAAAGATCTGAAAGAAAACAATAAAACACCCAATAGAGAATTCGAAACCATATCAAAGTGCATTTTCATTCTTAAAGTGACCAACACTATAGAGGGAGATTCAGCGTACAATTAACATTTAGGCTAAACCAAGAACGACATTTCCATTCATGCAACCAGTCACTTTGACAGACGTGATTTTAGAAAGCAACAGTCCAAGCCTTTAACCAATGTCACATCATATTTCCAGTGTTTGAGTCAAACGTTGACCCACAATGCCACTGATCAGTCAAAAGCACAGCTTAAGGAACCAAATGCACAGAGCTATTAAGGTATTCTTGTCGCGTTAAACAAAAGACGTTTCGGGTTGAAGAAGAAGAAGAAGAAGAGTTACACTGAGATCTGAAACTAAATTAAGAGCATGTACAGTACATCCATCCAGATAAAAAAAAAAATTACTGCAACTGATATGAACTAGATAAGAGAATATTCATCACATAAAACATAAGAGTGCATTGTGCAACATCTCCAGGTCAAGCTTTAGCAGAGCTTCATACAAACCGTGACATACAGACATTTTTACACCTGCACATACACACGCACGCGCGCGCGCGCACACACACAGACACACACCTGCTGACGTACAGGGCCATGCAATGGCATACAGCTCATCGTTAGTATACCTGGAGTCGTGCAGACGGACGAAACAAAGAGCGTCACACAACCGGACACAGAGGACATCACACACGCACCCTCATTCGAGTCACTCTGGTGAACTATTGTAATACAGTTAAACGGACATGCATACCGACGGGACCACGAGCAGTCACGCGCGCATCCGTAACGTAGCTCACATGCACATGCAGACACACATTGCGCAGACGCACTATACAAAACGTGCTCTCCCACGGGGAGAAGAAAACCAACGCACAGACTCCACCATCAAATAAAGAAGCGTTAATAAGACAGTTGTAGTCACAGGCGACGTAAGCTCATGAACCACGACCGGTTTCTGAAGGGGAACCACAAAAAGAGGGACGACGTTTTCATTACAAAGCAGATCAGTCCAAAAAGTCACACTTAGTCCAATATAAAAATACAAATTCACAAAATAACTATAGAGACAAAGTTGAATCGATCCTGTGTGGGTCTGGCGAAATCCTCCGTTCCTCCCCTATGCTAATGGCACTTATACTTGAGGGACTAACTCTCTGTTCTATGTCAAATAAACGGTTATGGTGAACATCTGATCGTCTAAAAGAGATTCACACGACGAGCTGAACGCATAAACGGGGCCGAGGTTCATTACACTCGTGTAGCAGCCTGATACATCAGTATTTTGGTCTAACATGAAAGCGTTATAACGCTGCCTAGCTAGAGTCTCACTGGGGAAAAAAAAAAGTTCCTGTTAGGCACCTTTGTGATCATTGCAGCTGTGTAAGATGTGGAATGCAGAAACGTGTTCAAGAAAGCCGTTGAAACGTTGCCAATTTGTAAAATAAAAACCTGCAAGCTAAAAAGATCTGAAGAATCAGGCACGATACACAGACCAAAACCAAAATCAAAACTAAATACAATAAAAATATACCCAAGTAATTGGCTGAAGGCAACAACAAATGTAAGGCCTTGATACATTAGATGTAACATGAAAAAATAAATAAATAATACTAATTTAAAAAAAAACAAAAAAAAACGTATCAAATGAGTGTAAAAACAACCAGTTAACACCTTTTTTTAAATACACTTTTTTTTAAACAGGGACTGCATTCATAATGTTCTTTGGAAATTTCCGGTGATCTGGGATACGTCTTATTTTTTGGATGCAAATAAAATACATAAGCTTTATAAACAAAACTAAAAGGGAGTGTTTAATGTGCCATTAATGATTAGGAAGTCACAGTCAAAGACCATTACCACAAACGTTTCTCAACACCTTTATCGCCACCCTCGTCAACACCACATTTTTGGCTGTAACACTCGTAGCCGAAGGAATGGCGGAGGAGAGAGGAGAGTCAATTTTTTTTATGCTGTTCTCCTCTGTTTGACAGATCTGAAACCATACTGACCGCAGGCTGGGCAAAAATATGCTAGCACAGTGTCTGCTGTAGAACATACAACTACAGCATAACAGAACTTGATTTTTTTCCCCTACTCGCTCTCATACCGCTTCGTTTTTCGTATCCGTTATTGCCCAGGGGGCCCTGGGCTGGCCAAAGTTTAACTGACAGGCTTCAGCTCTCTGTCAGCCTTTAAAAAGTTGAGTGACCGCTGAGAGGGGGCGGGGTCCAGCGAGCCGGATCTCACCACTCACTGGTCCGCTGCTTGGTGGTGTCGTAGGCTCTGATGACCTCGGACTGGGAGAGCACTCCGTTCTCATCCTGTGAGAAAGCGTAGCCATCTGTAAACAGGACCCAGAAAACATGCATCAGATAAATACACTCAACTAAACATTCTGCTGGCAAACTTATGGAACATGTGATACAAATTAAATCACATAAAAAACATTAAGCAAACAAAAACTACAAGTAATGAGATAATGAAAAAACTAAATTCAATTCCTTCTTTTAGGTGTGCTCTAAATAAGTCACAACTAAATAAATGACTATTCTCTGTAAAAGTGTGCAGAATTTTAACAATATTTTAAGTTTCTCCTTATTTATATCTCCTTAAATAAATCATTCAAGTTCTCTAAATATCTAAAAAAGTTTTTAGAAAATTAAAATTAAATATCATTAAATTATTAGATAATAATTTTTAATTATTTTTAATTTGATTAAAAAAATTAATATATGGCCAAAGACCAATATAAATAGTGGAAATACTTTACATTAGGTGGCCTTAACAACTATGTACTACAATGGTTAAAATAATAATTTGATACAATGCACTTATTGTGTATGTTTATACATTGTACTTACATAAAACATTACCTGCATGTAATTAATTCTGTAATTAATTTCTGTAGTTTAATTTATATTTACACTGTTGACACCTCCATTCCACCTAACCCTACCCTTAAACTTACCCACACCACCACACCTGTCCCTAACTTTACCCGCATCTCAATGCCAGCAACAATGTTTTATAATAAAATATGAACACGATATGTACATTGTACATATGTTTTGATATACATAGTAGTACATAGTAGTTAAGGACACATAATATAAAGTGGGACTGAAATATTTTTTTGCTTGGCTAGAAAAAAATAGAAGGAACATTGTCTGTAAACTCATAAAAGAGGATTCAAGGGCTGTCTGGATTATTCCCAGAGTGTCCTGTTGTTGGGAGTCTAATAAAGCCCTTACATTTAGCTACATAAACTAATGGGACCAAAATGGCTGAAAGTAGTTGTATTGGTCCAAATTAAAGGAGGTCTGTTGTCTGCAGAAAGACGCAGCAAAAAGATATCAGTATGCAAGACATCCTGACTGCCTGCTTCCAGAAATAAACAAAAAAATTCAAATCGGTCTCAAGAGGGGACCTCAAGGAGTGCTATGGCACTGTGGGTGGGCTGGCTGGGATGATTGGGGTAGTCAATAGTAATTATCTTGGCAGACTGCAAATGGAAGTTGGCAGGAAATAAGACACTGAGTGTTGTAATGTCAGATTATTGATTCTACCTGGGGGAATCAACAACTCTTTCTAGGAAGAAATGTGAATAATTTAATCAAATATGGTCAATAAAGTCTTAAAAAAAAAAAAGAACAAAGTAATTTTAATTTCTCACTCATAACTAGCACTATGGTCTCTAGGGCACTGCACACTGGGATTGGCCCCTTCATCTATGACTCACCTTATGTCTCAACCGACTCGACCTCTACCTGCTGGCCTGAGGGGGCACATGCAAGAGGCCGAGGAGGGCAATGCATTGTGGGAATGATAGTGGCAAATTGAAATGATTAAATATGACTCTGCCTGTCAAATCAAAACACAGCAACACAGCAGCACATGCACAGGTGGGGAATGGGAAGGACGTGATGGACGGTGCAGTTTAATAATGGTGTTAATATGTATTGTTTTTGTAAGGCAACTGGAATAATGTTTAGCGGTATGAGCTAAGGGGAAAAATGCATATAACATCAGACTATCACTGAACGTCCCCCATCCTCACCTAAAAGCAAACACAAAAAAATAAAAGCAAATAAAGACAGGCAACAAACAGAAAAGAAATATGAATGTAAAACTATAAAGAAATGAAAAGGCAAGGGTTCTCAACTGGTCATGCTTCAGGAGCCAGATTTTACTTTGGACATCACTATATTATCTTGTAGTAATACATTTATTTTTTAAACAATATATATATATTTTTATATTGATTTAAAACTATATATATATATATATATATATATATTTATATATATATATACACATATATATACATATATATATATATAAAATTATTATATCAAATAATTTAAATAAATGTATATAATAATTTAATTTAAAAATATTCATTTATTTTTAAAACCTATAGTGATATTTTTATTTGAAACAATACTTTTTTATATTGATTTAAAATCAAAACAAAGCTTACCAGTTGAAAAGCTTACAACTGAAAGGAAGCACATGAAAAGTGTAGTATAACAGCATATCCAAAGAGAAAATATTAGTAATGTGTTAAGACGGTGTGTTTATGTGTGAACGTATGTGTGACTGTGCATATATGTCTGACTCCTCATGAATCATTTAATAATCACTTAATTTGAACTGCGATATCCTCAGCAAAATTCTCCAGATTTCCACGGAAGCCCATGTTAAGATACTGATAAAAGCATGAGATATAAGTTCCTGTGCCCAAAAACATCTGGCTGAGGACTCCAGCTTTGTTAATGCAGCTGTCCCTTTTGATTGATATTATGGCTACATTAGTTATTATCTGCAGCTGTCAAGAACAACCATCCTCACCTAATTTTCAGGGGCTTTGGTTCAGGTTTGTACTTCATTAAGTGTCTGCAGTTGCACGTCCATAAGCCCTTGCGTGTGAGAGTGAACCTGCATTTCGATGCTGCAGATGGGAATGGTGGGGTGTGTGTGCGTCAGTGATTCTGCATGAGTCTGTCTGTGATGTCTGTATTGTGGAGAACATGTCGGTGTGTCTGTGTCCGTGTGCCTGTGGGTGGCAGAGCACATGAGTGTCGCTGACGTACGGAGTAGATTCTGCTGCATGGAGTCGGACCGGTACACGCTGACAGTGCTCTTCTTAAAGACGTTCTTCAGGAGTTGGGCTCTCTCGGTCAAACTACAAGGAAGGACACAAAGAGAAACAGACACAGACATAGTTATGCGCATAATGGGAGTCTCTTTTCTCTTCCCACAGAAGAGCGATCGAATTAAAGACAAACTTCCTGCTGGACAGATGTGTCTCCAGTGAGGGGTCGAGGAGACGGAATGAGACCGGAGCCGGGAGAGCAGCCAGTAGGATCATTTACACTTGGAGGAGATCCCTGCTGATCCGCTGTTTTTGCTTGTTCTCTTTTATTATGAATTCACGAGGAATGGCCCTCACCTCTTCCCATGCACCACAGCTCCTGGATCTTTGGACAGTGCCTCCAACTCCTGCACCTCATCAACCAGGGTCTTAAAGCACAACCTTTTCATACTGAGGAAAGATTAACACAAAAAGTCAAAACTGTGAGAAAGATGGAAGGAAACCCACCTGCATTATGTCAGTTAATACCAATCATGAGTAGTAAGCATTTTGAATAATCCATCAATGCTTGTAACATTTTATAGATGACAAAATATAGACCATGTAGACCAGAGAAACAAGCATGAATCCATCTTTACAGAACTTTTGTGTTACCTCTGAAATATTTCAATGGCATCGCTGTCTAAGAGTAATTAGCTGGTGAAGTGTGATTGACTTATAGATTTAAAAAAAGTTATTATTTAGTTAGCATTGTAATGTTGTAATGTATTGTAAAATTGGATGTCATAACAAATGTCAGTAGACCGGGAAGATTATAAAACGAGCGGTTTGTTCAAAATGGCAAGATCTTACCTTGCAGTGGAAATATTAACCGGAAGACAGAACACAACGAGCGCAGTGCTGAAAAGGGGCGCAGTGCTGAAAAGGGGCGCAATGCTACATACGATCTATAGGAAGATAAGTTAAGGGTTGCATGGCTGGTACTGAAGAAACTCAACTCACACTTTGTAGGCCACATCAAACACCAGAGAGGTGATGGGAATAAAGATCAGGCCCATCCAGAACACTCCCGAACTGAACATCATGTCGGCCTGGAAAACACACACACACACACACACACACACACACACACACACACACACACACACACACACGAGAGAGAGCATCAAAGAGAATCTGTCACTGATTTCTAAACTTAAAACCATTTAACTGGACTCTCACAACATCACTATTACAAAGAGCTCATCTTTCAACCACCAATCTGACCAAACCTTATTATGTAATCTAGCTAAGGGGTGTTGGACTGTGAACTCATCCTAGAACATTTTAAAAGTATGTGTGACAGATGAGAAGCCAGAGAGACAAGAAAAGAGGAATGGGAGGCAGATGAGAGAGTCAGCTAGAGTACTGATCTCAACTGTTGACTGCGTACGGTACTACCCAGATCACCTTTCTTAAACCCTGCTCCCAAATGATGACCTGACCTGTCAGAACGCCTCTGCTTCTTATGATACATGGGAGGCAGTGGAGTAAGAAATCACCATATTTTTAAAAAAAGGGCTCATCATACACAGCTGTCTGTGACTGACAGAAACGCAAAAAACTGCCAAGACTTTAAACTGATATAAAAGAAAAGAAACAAACAACACTAAACAAAAGTTTGGGGTCAGCATGATTTAAAAAAAAGATATTAGTACTTTTAATAAGTAATAGCTCATTAAGTTGATCAAAAGTGAAAGTAAAGACATAATGTTACAAAAGAAAAACAAGTGCTGTTTAAAGAATCCTACCCCCCCCCCCCCACTTAATTCATGTGTATGTGACGATTTAAATGCATATGAAAGTAAATCGAAAGGAACATTAACCACTGAAATCACTGCACAGATACCAACACAAATAGTTCAAAGTGCTTAATGTTTCTGCAAAACTATTTTACCTTGAGTTGAGTTAGAAAAAAAGAAGAGAGAGAAAAAAGATGTGCGGCCCATTATTTGGGTCATATTTAAAAAATGGATGAGCTCAGTTATGCATAAACAGCACTATCTGTTATCACAGTCAAGATAACCGGATGTTACCATCATAACTCTTAGAAAGCACCGCATGGTACTAAGTGCA
The DNA here is from genome assembly GCF_024679245.1 of Pseudorasbora parva. NCBI lineage: Eukaryota > Metazoa > Chordata > Actinopteri > Cypriniformes > Gobionidae > Pseudorasbora > Pseudorasbora parva. The sequence continues at coordinate 17,321,383 of NC_090182.1, forward strand.
AAACTCAGACAAATAAGTCTTCATTATCTGAATCAGTTCATATCAGGAGCAGGATAAATTTCCATAAAATTCCAAATTGGAACAGAATAAACTTGTTATCTCAAAAATTTCCACAACCAAAGCGAATGATTCCTAAACGAGAGCCAGAGCAAGGCCAGTATCAGAACACCCATCAGCCAAAATATACCCATGAATTAAATAAACAAGCAGCAGAGAGATTCATGGGCCTTGGACTGGATGATACTGAGACAATCAGTGAGGTAATGATATTAAGGTCTTCAAAGACATCAATCTCTCAGATAATTAGAAGAGTTTGCGTAGGTGTGCCTTTTCATTGTAAAACATCTTAAATCATAACGGACACTTCCAAACTGAACAGTGTGAAAGCTAGTGAGGAAGCAAGGGAATTGGAGAGAGAGAAAGAGTAAAAGAAAGGGTTCTCTGTGGTTCCGCAGGGTCTGATTTGCAAGACAGGGATATTCTGGCGTAGGCTAGTGGGGTGTGAGATGCAGTCATCTGCGCTTATCCTGTTTGCTTTGGCCCAGCTGTGTTGAAAATACCTGTCATTAAATGTCAAAGAGCACCGATCCGCCCCCTTGCAATGCTATTCAACATACATACTTGCGCCACTTGTCTAAACTCGGCGCTCCAAAACAAATCATCTTCCTGTAATCTAAACCAGTAAAGGCCCAAGCACAAAGCCGAGAGGCACACCTGCCTGCAGCAATCTACCACAGGCTTCAGGTGTTCCCAAATTAGCTAATCTACTCACCATTACAGGAAAATAGACTTTGATGTCTAACAAAACATCAGCGTCAGGAAATCTCAAATGACTGGAAATCAAAATGGCTTCCTCCACCCTACTAATGTCATCTTTGACCCTGAATGAAACAAGCGTTCTGTGTTGCCAAGAGGAATTAGAGAAAATTGTGCACGGGTGAAAAGATATTCACGTCGTGGTGAAATCCGACAGTCCCAGAGGTAGCGTAATTTTCTCTTTGATAATAGTAGTTTAATCATTTTCATTGGAGGCCAATGATTTGAAAAATCCGACAAGACCTGAAGGGCTCAAAGAGATTTAGCATTTAGTGCGAACAAAATCAACAGTGGGAATGTTAAATTGGAGTCAATTATACAAGTACAATGTCAAACTTCATTAATGTTTTCCTGTTAAGTTGGGTTATAAATACTCTTGAAAATCAACAAATGGAATCATTATACTATTTTTTCAACATCAATTTTACAAAAAATTCTGGAACAAATACAATAAATCCAGCTTGCTTTTGAAAGCGTGCAGGCTGCAGACGTATTTTTAGGGCAGAATAATAAACCGCCGTGTCCTCGTCTCGGCAGGCAGTCAAGGGTGTCCACATCAACTATTTTGACAGGATATTGACTCCCTCTGTGTCTGCCGGACACATACTCAAACAAACATGCACACATCATGCAACTTCCCTGTTTAAAAAATAAAAGAAATAAAAACGTTTACATTGGTAGCTGTGTTTTATCTAGTTTCTATCTGCCATTAGCAAGCCACCATGTTAAAAATAGGTAGGACTTTGTTTATAGCTGGTCCAAGCTAGTAGATCATCTAGGAACAACAACAAATCCAATGCTTTAAAACAGTCAACAGCTTAAGTTTCATCTGACTCCCATCTGAAGCCTTAATAAAAAAACAATAAAACAATATGCATGCAAAATATTAAGTATGCAAACACTCAATTGTGCAAATATAAGCACACACACACAGGCTGCCATCAATTTCCATAGGCAGTCAAAGCACTGAATGTGTTCTTCAAAGCTGTCATGTGTGCTCATTAAAGGGTTTTGACTACAGCCATCAAAGTAAACCACTGAATATCATTAGACGATCATGTTACCCCTGTTGGATTTAGCCATATTTAAATGCAACTTGGACAAAAGCTAATGCTACATGGAAATCAGACAAAAACAAACTCATATCAATCACTGTAAACTGAAATAAGTTGACATATACACAAAACTGTAATGAATCAATTGTTCTGTCAGAAGTACACACTAACGGACCATTTAAAATCTTCAATCAGGTCTTTCAAAACCTGAAAGCAAACGTTGACAGATTCTATTAGCGCTTAAAACAGGCAAACTGAGTCTGGGGTGTTTATCATTCAATCCCACGTGGTGACTTCCTCTGGTGATTGACAGGATGGATTAACTATGCCTGGATGCACTAATCAGTGGTGCTGTGAAACAGCAGAGTTTGGCTACTCATGCCTGCCAGTGATAATGTTGGCCCAAGAATGTTAATACCACCCATTGTGATGGTAAATATGAGATGAGAACAATTCAGACATGGTCATTCACCCTCAGCCTGGCCCTTTGGCTTTAGGGACTCAATACTAACGCCGAGCCGAGCCGATTTTAGCCACGTTCACTCACACAGTCGTGTGCAAAAAGAATACAGACTGTTTTGCCTTTTCTTCCAAAATCTAAATATTCCACTTGCAATTAATTTAAAAACGCTTTTAATATAAGCCAAGTCAGTCATTCAAAAAGTCTAATGTCAAGTTGTGTATATAAACAACTGAGCTGCAAATGTTCTATCAATATTCCTCTAGACAGTTTGCGGTTTTGAATGTGTAGAGCAAAGATATTCAAAATCCCACTGGACCAGATGCTGAAATACACAACTAGATTCCCATCTAAATGTTTGTTGTATTTGAAATGGAGAAAGAGGAAAAGAGGAAGAAGAAAAGAAAGAAAGAGACGTCTAATTCCAATAGGGCCTGCAAATTCACCAATTCTCGGCTGTCGTCGTCTCAAAACATAAGGTATGGAACATCGCAAGGTCTTCGAGTGTCCAGTATGGAAATCACTCCCCATGCATGTGCCACTCTCAGCGTGGAACATCACCATGGACTGAGGGGAATTTAGGAAAATGTTTTTATCTAAGAACTCAAGAACTCGAATAAACAAACATTGGCATTCGCTCACTCGGTTGGGGGAAAAGCTATTTATTCATAGCAGAGGACACACACATATGTTGGTTTTCCATGTTTTATGGGGACTTTTTACTATACACACTGTATATCCCCCCCCCCCCCCACACACACACTTTATACAATGGGGTCCAAAAACCTAGGATTTTAAAATCTAATTTAAACCTGGAAAGCCACTTTGAAACATTGAAATTCAATAATTAAAAAGTATTTAAATTAGGGCTTAAGTTAGAATACAATGAATAAAATAATTATATAAATGAAATGTGCTTCTAAAAAAACAACAACTAGCTTCTCATCAGACATTTAGACCCCACTAATTAAAATGAACTAAATATTTGACTAAGATGTCAGACAGCAATTGCCTGACAAGTTCTGTTTAACAAAGTTGGAAATAGAGCAGATCACACACACACACATACACAGTTTCCAGTAAGCAGTGTAACAAGAGCAGCAGTATAGGTTTATCTGCGGATAGGGAGAGTGAGGCTCTAAAGGTGAAATCTTGTACATCAAAGCGAGTGGAACAAGATGAATGGCCTGTCTCACACAGATACCAGGTGCACTTGAATAAAACCGACCCGTCCTCTGCATTCAATGGAAGAATAGAGAGGAATGTGCCACAGAACACCTTCAATGCAGCTACATCTAACCGTTACATCACGTCTCTGACATCTAAAGATCTTTTTAGCATCGTTGTAGGGCTTGTTTTATCCGCTGGGACTTTCTTTAGAGTGTTATCTAAATCCTACAAGCCTTTGGACGCAGTATGTGATGCGCGTCTGTTCAGAGGTTCATTCAAGACATGACTGGCTGAACGCGTGTATTTTCAACAGGTGTGTGAAATGAGGAGAGCTTTGTAAAGGCAGGCGAGGTGATAGTTGGGAAATCGGCAGGTTCTTGATGTCGAGCGCAGTATCTCAAGCTGACTTGAGTGGGACATGCTGTGATAAGACTGTCTGAACCACATCTAGATCAAAAGTATATTGTTAACGGCATTCATTATTTGAGGATGTAGAGCAACTTGATTTTTACTAAACTGGGTGTCTCTAGGCTGCACTTGGTTCATGAATGAGGTTTCAGTACAGTTCAGACTCGAAGGTCTGTGGTTTGATTTGTCTTATAATATAAACCCCAGGTTTACTTTACGGTCACATTTTGGTGAAATTACAAATAAAAAAGATAGGAGTTACATCTACTGGGATGCAAAAAAATGAAAGAAGTACTTCAGCGCTGGGAAGATGAATCTGTATTTAAACTGGGTCATTAATGTAGTAGAAATGTGATTTTTTTATTTATTTAGTCCTTTCCAGACTGAGAAAAGACAGAAAACTTATTTTTGTCTCATGGGGATGAAGGACTACAATTCCCAGAATGCTTTGCTTCCCTACGAGGCCACACCCAAAGCCGCCTACTAGATTACTGAATCACTGATCACTTTCCCACCGCTACCGCGTTCATTTTCATAAAATCAGTTTAGTTAGAGAACAGACACTACAATTAAAAACTGAACGTGTCTGTTCAATATGTGACTTAGCCGCTGAGGGAGTCTCACAGCCCAAAACGCTGCAGGAGTCAGATATATTGACAGTCATGGATGAGCTTGTGATGAGAGGTGAGGTAAGCGCGTCCGCGGCATAGATTCACAGCGCATGTTCAGTCTGGCGCGTTTTCAGTTCATGCCTTTGAAAGCTTAACTTTCATAGGAATCAGTTTGAGAAGTTGAAAGACTTACTTTGCTCTGCTGGCCGCACCGTTTAAACATGAATGCCTGAGGCTGCAGCTGCGAGATGAGTGCTGTGAGTGTGATCTCCCATCCCCCGTGACATGCGGAAATGGCTCCCTCTGCTGGCTGTAGTCTTTAGCCTCTGGCCAACAATTCCTCCGATGGCGCAAATTGAGGATATTTGCGTCATGGGAGGAATTTTTCCAGATCCAAACTACAATCATGCATCCAAACTACAATCCTAACTACAATGGTGAGTAATGGTAAGTAAGACTTTTTTTAAAGAAATTAATGATAAACATTTCTTAAAAATCCTATCGACCCAAAATTTTTGAATGGTACTATACAGTAATACTTCATTCATATACTATAGGATCTTTTTCCAAGACACTTCAAAATAATACCTTGGTACTTGTCCAAATAATGATTAAGAATTAAGTGAATTAAAATTAAGTGCGATAATTCTGTAAGTGTGATATTTTAGCGTCTTTTAGCGCTTCCTATCAGATAACGTTTTCCCTTTTTTAGGGTGCTTTCACACCTGGCTTGTTTCTGTCTTAGTTCAGAAAGTTTAACCATTGATACGCTTTGAAATGTTGCCTTGTGAAAGGAAACCGAATCAAGAAGAAAATGCAACATTGTAACATATGAAGTCCCTGTTCGGAACAAAGCAAACAATCTACAGGTCTGAAAACACCCTTAGTCTTTCTCTTCAGCCCTTCAGGCAGCTGTGGCAGCAGTCAGAGATGGCTGTAAGGTGGCCCAGAGTTCAGTTGTGTTCAGGTGCGCGCCCTTCTCTTAGGTGCCCCTCGTGCACCGGTGTAATGCTGTTGCTATGGTTTCCCTTGGCATTGAGTTACCCTGAACCTCTGGGGTCTGATCTACTCTACTACCCTACATGTAGAGAGAAAGAGCTGATAAAAGAGCCCACTTGACTGGCCATTCACCGCACACGTTAGAGGAAGAGGCTACTGTTTCACAATGCCAGATGATGGGATTAAAAACTTCAGATGCTATTGAGAGTATTTAGACAGTGGCAACGATGTGTGCGAACAGAGCGCTCTTTTATTGATGCCCAGATGGTATATAAATAAATAAAATAGCAAAAATAAATGAAAACCATACCAAACTATTATAAACACACAAGTGTTTTGTCTGTATTCCAGGACTGCTCCACTCTTTTCGCACATAAGCAGATGTACATGTTTTCATACTGCTCTTCCTCACAGGTGACACAAATAGGGCCTATTAGGCCCCATTAGGAGATTATGAGGTGAGAAAAGAGCAGAGACCTGTGGTGCCCTGAGGCCTTACAGAGGTGTAGAGTTTCCAGCCCCCTGCTCACCCTAATGAACACACACAAACTCTTAATGCTCAGATTATGGCACAGATAGTGTAGAGCCCCAGGCCAGAGAGAGGGTGGTCTGTGCGTGTTTTATATCACCTGACACATCCAAGAGCCCCAAGGGGCGAGGATGGGCTGTGTGTGTGTGTTTTTTTAGTTCAGCTATGTTTTGGGGACAAAATTGCTAAAAGGGGGGAGCTGTTCATAAATTAAACAAATGACTAAATCCTAATTCCTTAGTCAAATTATATATACATTTTATCACCAATACAGATTTATTAGTTAGATTTAAGGTATTGAGATTAGCCAGATAAAATGTTAAAACCTGTGTCTATTTTTGAGAAATATGTAAATGTATCCCAAAATCAGCTAAAACGGTTTTCTATTTTTTTTTTGGGAAACACTTTATTTTACCGTGTCCTTGTTACACGTTATATGTAATTAATATAGTAATAACAGTAAATTATGCATAATTATATGCAACTGAACCTCAACTAAACCCTAATATTACCCTCATCCTATTTATGTTACTCTGTACTTAATTATATAATTACATTGTAACAATGAATTACCATAAAATAAAGTGTAACCTCCTTCTTTCTTATTTTTTATGTAATTTATCCCTGTGATGGCAAAGCTGAATTTGTAGCATCATTACGGTCACACAATGTCACACAACCCTTCTAATATGCTGAGTTGGTGCTCAAGAAACATTCATTATTATCCATTTAAAAAACAAAAACAGCTGTGAGTTAATATTTTTGTGGAAACCTTTATGCATTTCTTCAGCATTCTTAGATGATTGATTTTAGGAGTAGGTTTATAGAGTTTCTGTTGTCGCTTGTACTGTAATGTATGGTCTTACCTCTCCTGACATATCCGGGGCAAGAGGAATCAGAGGCCACAAAGATGAGTAGATGCCAAAGAAGACTACCCACAATCCAATGCTGCCCCAGATGGCAATGTGGCTGAACTAGAAGCCAGAAAACATTAGAGAAAACACACAGTGAGTTGAGGAGAGACATCATTCTGCTCATAAAAATGGTAGCCTGACACTCAAAAAGCACAAAACCTCATCTGAGTGATGTATTATAATTTAGACGAGTAACATTCATAACAACCCTTAACACATGAATTTTACATGAACACATGCTAAATCACATGTGTGCACATATGGGAGCATGTTACACCCATGTGTTTTTGTTTAATCACATGATCATCAAGCATTTGAGGCTTGAAATTTGCACATGTGAAACATTGGAACCACATGTGAATGTCCCAAAACCACACAAACATGTGATTTTGTGAAAATTACGCTTGCAAAATACAGTGCCGTGAAAGAGCTTTTCCCATCTGAACTGTGCACATTTATGACATGCATGTGGTTGGATTGTAAAAGCGGCTACATGTGTTTAAAAAGGTGCATGAAAAATCAGCATGCAAATACTTGCAAGCACTGCGACAAGAATATTATAATATAACATCTAATAGTAATACAATTCTAGCACTGCACAATAATAGTACTTCTGAATAAAGTCTTTGATTAGTGATCCAACCATGACATCTTTGAATTCTCTGAATTTTTCCATGATATCAACGGCAGAAGAAAAGAGTGAGTGAGGGGAGGGAGAAGGAGTGGAGGAGCGTGTTTCTACTGATAGAGGGACAATGACATGAAAGGAAATGGGAGGACACAGTGAAATGAGACAGAAAAGAGAGAGGGATGGAAAGAGTCATCCAAACGCTCACCATGGTCCAAGACGACGTCTCCAGCCCAGCCTTCAGACACACTGTGATCACAACAAACTGAGAGCGAGAGAGAGAGACAGGTTTTTGTCTGAGTTTGCATATACACATAAAAATATTAGATTATGAAAGACCTAATGAGTTGACAGGAACTTCCAAACGGTTTCTGTTTGAAGTGGAGCTTGAATTAGAGAGAACATCAGCATCATTTTCATTTCAGTGCATAAAAAGTTGGCAAAAATGGAGTGAAAATCCTCAGTGCAGCCAGACCCAGCACAGAAGGAACATTTCACAGCAGGACAACCGGGACAAAGTGTCAGGCGACGGGCAGGACACAGAGGCGCTTTGTGAGGATCTGAGGGGCCAAATGCACTTACTGTATAAACCATGTTGCCTAAGAGGAGATAGTCTGGTGTCTTTCCATTTCCAAAGACGGTATCTGTGAGGAAAATCAACACGAAAGCTTTTAGAGTGAAGGATCACATGCTAACACACATACGTACATACACAGGCCAGAGTGGCGGTGCTAGAAAATACTCCATTAAGATATTAAGCTCAAGAGGGCTCTAATGCTCACACTTAAAGACAAGATTACCAGAAAAAGACAGTTTACATAAAAATAAACCACCAAAAAAGGAAAAATTGTATGCATTCTGACACTTATTTACACTGTTAAAGAGTTTCACAAAACGAGTTGGATGTATGATGGAGTATTTTTGTGCCAAATACACTCCTTCCGGAGTTTTTTTGTTTTTGAGTATGGCCCTGTACAACGTCTTAAAGGGTGGAATTCCTTGTATGGGCACTTATCCTGGCAAGCGCGCACACATCAACCAGGGCGAGATCAAGAGCACGTCTATCAACGGCCTTTGTTCGGGTAACGGAAGCAGAGAGATTTTTCAACAATGTCACCGAAGAAGTGTGTTTTTGGTTATGAGGGAAAGATAACCTTTCTCAGCTTCCCAAAGAACCCAGTGTTAAGGGAACAGTATGCAGTTTGTTTTTTGCGGAGCAGGAACAGAGTCTTTTTCGGAAACAGACAGTAAAGCGTATCTATCTTTTATAAATGTGAAAAAAAAAAAAAAAAAAAAAACTTCATTTTTTTGGAGATATGAAGGATGCAATACTACTCTATAGGTACTCAATATTAACATATTGGTTGGCTGAAACCGTGGATTATATCTCTTTTAAATGCAGTCTCACTGCAAAAAATACAATTTGGACAATTTTAAGCGTTTAAATACATATACATATACATACATATATATATATATATATATATATATATATATATATATATATATATATATATATATATATATATGATTTTTTACCATCTGCAACTATGATTTTGTTTCATTAAGAAAGACAACATTAACAATTAAATCAAAAATATGATGTGTGATGCAGTTTTTTCCCCTTTAATATTGGTTAGAATTTTTTTATGTTTATAAAATCTCAACAATACTTTTACACCCATTTATGGTCAGAGCCATGGTCTAGTGGAGCTCATGTGGGTTAAGCAAATTTGAGTTAACTTACAATATTTCCCAATTCCACCTCGTTCTCCCCATTTCCCATCCTCAAAGTGGCAGAAAACAAAGCTTTTATGCCAGTTTAATCTATAACAACAAGCTTGTAACAAATCTATCTTTCTCACTTGACACACCTGTGCTCTAATGGTCATGTGAATAAAAGGTAATGGTGGGTGTAAAAGGAGCTGATGACAGCTGTATACAGAAGCTTTAGAGAGGATCTGCCCAAATCATTGAGGATTAATTGACCGTAGAGACAAGCTCAGTTTTCTTGGTGTTCTAGAGGTTAGTTGCTGGCTTTGGCTAACTGTTTCAGCAAACATCTCTGATTAAACAGTAAAGGTTGCTTAAAATCTGGGAAACCCATACACAAGTGCACACATGCCAGTGTGGTTTATTGCAGGAGTATTAGTCATTCTTTGATTGTAAGTGAGAGCGGATGATCCAAAACCATCAACACTCTGGCACAGCCAAACACAATGGACACCACATGTGGATCAGGAAGGTATGTGTGTGTGTGTGTGTGTGTGTGTGTGTGGTGCTGACAGTCTGTCAGTCACAGAGAGTCTCCAGTGCTTTGTTTAAAGAGCAGGTCTGATTCTGACTGTGTGGTCCTGCAGTCAGCCAGATATTTTTGCTGACACACACTCACAATTGGTTCACATACTTGACTTCACTCATTTATACATGCTTATACTTACGAAGACATGTAAAGACCATAGAGCAATTTATTAAATTATACCAATTTTTTTTACCCAAGTATGAAAATTAGGTCATTATTTACTGTCAGGCTTTGAAATGAAAAAAAGCCCCATATATGTAGTCCATATGAGTTGCAAGCTACAATCAAAGTCTTTGAAACTGTATAAAATAAGTGTGAATTTAAAGACCAAAAATGTAAGTTATTGACTAAAAATCGCAACATCTGTCCTAGCTCTCCATCGCACATTCGCAAAAGAAATAGTGATTTGAGAGTCTGTTGAGTTTAGTCCAATGGATCACTTTTACAAAACCTGTAATCTTAATAATTCGTTCACAATCCAAAATTTTACAATCTGAATATTTTTCATAGCCTCAACTTTTGGGTTTTAAATGTAAGAATGTCAGACAAGATAGGAACAACATAAGTAAATTATGACCGAATTTTCACTTTTGCATGAACTATTGCTTGAAATGAGTATGTGAATATGGAGAAAGAGCATATTTGTGTGTGTGTATAGGAGCGAATGATCTTGAGATATTCATGGTGGCCAATGAGAAGTAATTAAGCTGAAGCGAGAGTAGGCCACTCTTTTACTATGACACCCACTGACCTCAAAAAACAAAACTAAAAGTAGTGTGAGCTGTGTGTGTGTGTGTGCTTACCATGCTGGAAGGCCTTTAGGGGGAACCAGAAGAGGATGACTGAGTGAAACAGGCCGTTCAGACAATGAGCCCAGAAGACCTGCAGCACAGTGGAGGAGGGGAGGAGGAAAAAAAGAGGCATGAGAAAGACGATGGCCACCCTAACCCTGTCGGTGACCCCTGACCTCGGGCCTTTGTGTGCTCTCAGCGCTAGGCTAAGTGGAAGGTTTGTCAGGCCTCCTTGCTCAATGGCTACCCCGCTGACAGACACTTTGTATATCCTGTGAGTGTGGAGAGACCAAGAAAGAGGGAGAGGAAGGCTCGCCAACTAGATGAGAGATGTCAGCAAGAGGTGTTTTCCCGCAATCCCTTCTTTTTTCCCTGCTGTTAGTTGCCTCATCGAATTTCCCCAATCGTTCCTTTGTGAGTTACGAAAAAACCCCAAATCCTTCATGGATCCTTTTAGTACAAACACAGACAAGTTTAAGAAATTAAGATGTATGAGTCTGTCGCTACAGTGCATGGTTATTTGGGAGCATGGAAAAACTATCGCTTACACAGGTACGACATGAAGTCTTTGAGTGTCCGCGTCTGTATACATGGGCGTGTGGACTTTGGATGTCCCATTTAAACAAATATCCTCCTCCAAAACCACCTTGTTTTGAATTTACATTATGCAAAGACATGGCCAATCAAAACACTAATGGGCGATGTAGCATGAAACAGCCGTGAAATGAAATCAGGGTCGTCACAGGTCTAGTTTCCAAACCCTGTTTTTTCCCCCCACAGTGTTGCTCTTTTCACCTCTGCAAAGTCTAGGACTATTCACATCCAGAGACACAATGACTATTACCATATTTATACAACAGCACAATATTTGTGCTGAGAAACCGTCAACAGTAATAAAAGGTTGATTTAATTTTTTAATTAATTCACTAAAAATAAATAAATAGAAAATGTATTGTCAAAAATTGTCAACTTCTATACTGATGTCCCTGAAACACATTAATAAGTACTTGTTAAAAAAACTCGGTTAAACTTTATTTTACAGTGTCATTGTTACATAGCATATGTTACATGTACTTACCATAGAATAAACAGTAAATTATGCATAATGACATGCAACTTACCCTCAACCAAACCCTAATCCTATTGTAAGTACATGTTAATTAATATTACTCAGTACTTAAATATATAATTACACTACGAATGATACCTTAATATAAAATGTAATCAAAAACTCATAATAAGGGAGAAGTTGCATTTGATCGAATATGTTTATGTATTTTGCAACAAATGGTAAATGAACAATGATGTGGACATATGGACACTTCCATACAGTTTGGGATCTGTAAATCTCTTATGCTCACCAAGACTGCATTTATTCGATAAAAAAATACTGCAAAAAACAGTAATATTGTGAAATACTACCATTTAAAATAATTGCTGTGATGGCAAAGCTGAATTTTTCATTGACCACTAATTAAGTCTTCAGTGCCACTAGCCTAGCAGAGAAGTACTGAATGAAAATACTGAATTTCAAAATCTGTAAGTTTACACTCTCAGACACAAAGTTTATTTGCGCTAACACCACAAACCCACACAGTGTGGTGGCCATGAAATCTCTTGAGGGGGATGGGATGAAGAGAAATTAAAGAAGAAAAGGGAGAGAGTGAGAGAAAAGAGAAATACCCTGAGATTGTCTTGTTCTGTGTTGTTTCACAGAGGCCCCGTACGACCTCTTGACCTCCACGCCCTGGCCCTCTCACCTCCGCTATCGGCAAAGCAAAACAAAGCTCAGGGCTCCGGCCCTCAGACAGTCGGTTCATCCTACACCCACAAAACACACCACAGAAGGGCACTGTGGCACACCCCTCCTATTCTTGGGAATTAGGGGTGTTAGCCAAGGTCATACTTAAATTACAGGGTTTGTTAAAATCCATAATTCTTAGGTATTCTACATTTCCGTCACCTATCCCTAACCAGGGATGGGACTTCCACATAGCAGTCAACAAAACATCAATGCACATTGCACACACAACATTTTCAGGCAAAAAAGGTCTATTGTCAACAATGTTGTGTGGCAGTGCGAGCAGTAGTGGGGTATTTTTACTTTCTACTCAAGTACATTTTTAAGTATATACTTTATCAGTGTTTTTCTTTAGAAAAGAAAATTCCAAAGCATAATATATAATGTCATACTTTTTACTGCACTACATTTCATAAATAAAAGTTGTTGTTTTCTTACCAATAAAACTTAATTACATTAGAAATGTAGTATTTTCTTACAGTACTACATTTTAATGTAATTAAATATTAAATTATATTCAATCTGAAATGTATTGCTGTAAAAAGAACAATATAATGTTTTGGAATGTTGTAAAGTAAAAGTTTTCCAAAGAAGAACACGGATAAAGTACATATACTTGAAAATTTGCAGAACAGTAAATGTGACCACACCTTTACACTGAAAGAAGAACGATCAGGGGGTGGGTTTATTTTGACCTAGCAACCATCTGGAACATTCTAGCAACAACAATGTTCTAAAAAACACTAAGAACACCTTAGCAACCACATAGCAATGCCCAGGCAACCATCCAAAACAAAACATGATGCAAGTACCATGTGGAACAACCTGTTCTCTCCTTCGCCCAGTACTTTACACACGGTCCTGCAATGAATGCTAATGAAATCAATAAACGTTCATAATCATTTGTCACAGGGAGGCCCCAATCTCCTCCGTTTCTAAGCAGGTTGCTAAGAATGTAGGTGTGAATGGCCGTCTGTCCTGCCTGAAGCAAAACACTGCGTTGTGTGTGACAGCTTAATTGCTTAAACTAGCATGAAAGGATAAACTTTATTTTGCGCCAACTATTGCCAGACGCTCCAAGCAGGCTTCACCAACTATGTTGGGCTACAAATAAAGCCAGACTGGGACAAAATGAAAGAGAAAGAGGCAAAAGGAGGGGGGATGGAGAACGCAGTGTGTTGAATGAGTGCAAAACCAGCCATCCTGGGGTCTGCAATGGGCTTTGCCGATATTAGGGAAACTTTGGTAATTAAAAGTGAAAAGGGATACTGTGGGTAAAAACCTAAATATTTCCCACCCTTTGTTCCTCCCCAAGCTAATACGTGATGTTTCTCTCTCTGCTTCCACAGTTCACACAGCAGCAGAATACGGCTGTCAGTCCTGTATTTAAGTCATTCATAAGGTTACATTCACACACAGATCAGTTATTTATGGGATTGATAACCGCATTCGATAACAAAATTTATTATAATAATAATACATTTTACAGTTAAGATCATTTAAAAATAACACATTTTTTATAACTACAAGACATAAGCTCTTCCAAAAATAAATGTTTTAAGTCCTTTTTTAAAAGACTCAAGATCTTGAGTTGCCCTCAGATGGTCGGGTAGGGCATTCCAAATCAGAGGAGCGGCAGAACAGAAAGCCTGATCACCCACAGTGCTGAGCTTAGTCTTGGGAAGATGAAGGTGGTTTGAGTTTGTTAAACGAATTGATCGAGCTGTAGTTAAAGGTTTGAGTACTTCTTTCAGATAGGAGGGGGCATTTCCATAGATGCACTGGTGGGTTAGAAGGGAGACCTTATATTCAATCCTGGCAGAAACAGGAAGCCAGTGAAGTGAATGGAGAATGTGCCATCTATATTACTTTTGTTACTGTCACTATATTTACTGGTTAGAAAATACGGGCTTGACTCTTGTTGCACAACATTCATACAGACAGAATTCGAGACGTTATTCTAAGTCGCTGTTTTGAACGGGACATTCCATTCCGACTCACACATGCGGGTAAATGTGGTTGTCATTCTCAAAAACTGACAGTGTGAATGTAGCTTTGATTGACAAATAAAGTGTCTGTTCTGTACACAGATGATGTAGAAATCTGAAACAGCTTGTCCAATTATCAAATATCTGTTTAAAGGGATAGTTACCAGTAACCAGACCGCTTTCCGTATTCAACTTGCGCAGAAAGTGTAAAGCCTCGCTCAAATGCTGACACTACAGCCAACGTCATAAGTCGTGCCAGTTATGTTTTATACTGTAAGTTGAATACAGAAGGCGGTCTGGTGGGAGCTAGATATTTTACTTTATATAGCTTTAAATATAGACAGTTCTCTCCCATCGATGCACTTCAGAAATCCTTTCTTAACCCCCCCGGAGCTGTGTGGATTACTCTTATAATGGATGGATGCACTTTTTTGGGCTTTAAATGTTCTGAAAGAAGAATATCATAAACACCTAAGGTGGCTTGAGGGTGAATAAATGATGGGGTAATTTGAATTTTTGGGTGAACTAGCCCTTTAAAAGTCTTAAATGATATTCAAACACTCAAAAGAAACTTTGGTTCACAAATCGGGCAAACACTTTTCCATTTCCATGATTCCATTACTTTCATCTAAATGCCCACTAACGCTAACTTTGCTTCTTTTGTCCCATGCACATCTCACAGTTCTCATTCTATTATATGGAAAATAACAAACTAGTCTATTATGATATATCCAGTTCTATATTATATCCAATTCACTTTTTTTAAATCAAGATTCTGTTCTGTTACTGATGATTCTACTTTATTTCTCTACTTCCAGACCTAAGTCTTTCATATTAAAGCTTTTTTTTCTCCATTGAACAATTAAAGAAAGAATTATGGTGTTTGTGTTACAAAAGGCCAGTAAATCTGTCTCTCACTCTCTCTCCCTCCTGACTCCAGGGGTTGTGTTGTGTGTAATCCGTGTCAGTGTGGTGGTAAATGGGTCTCCACGCCTGTGGAGCAGGGCTGTGAGGTGACACCAGCGCAGACACGCTGGGGCTGCAGACTAGACAGCTTTATTAACACAGAGAGACGCAAAGCCAGCAGTCACAGAAACATAGAGAGGATGGAAATATACTTGTCCTATAAAGACACTATTAAGGCATCTAAAAACAAGGAAGAATGTTGAAGGATTTGCAAAAAGAACATCCATTAAAATTTTACTAGGACACGTCTAGTATCATAATATCTAAAATGGGTGAATGCCTTTAAGATTAAGAAAGACGCTTAAAAAAATAATTACTAAGATCAGCAAACATTAATTGAAATGATGCTTTAGGTCCAGCAAATGTACATAAGTAGAAATGTGATATCAATTTGTCATTTATTTTCATATACATTCACATATTATAGATTCTGAGTTCATAATTGTGTGTCCTCATATTTAAACATATTAGATAATGTGGATAAAGCTTCCCATTCGTACTGGCTTGAAAGAGTTTATGACCATCTAAAAAGGGAGATGAACTCTCAAAGACATCTCAGATAAGCAGAAAGGCTGACAGAGAGGGAGAGTTTAATGGACGGATAAACCAACAAGGTTCTGCTGTCGACCTGCTTTTTTATGGTGTGGCGAGTCGTAACAGGATCTGTTTGTTCAACGGGGTTTTAGCCTGGGTGCCAAACTGTTCACCAAACATAGGTCAGCAAAGTGTACGCAGCGTGACCTCCCTACAGGGTCATCATCAATGGAAATTCACTAAATCACTAGTTTATTATTTATGCATTTATTTACAAGAGAGTCATTGCCTCATGCTTTATGTTTTAAGAATCTTTAATACATTAGCATTAGAAATATGTGTATCTGGTATTTACATAACCCCCCAATCACTGCGCTGTTCATTTCTTCAACACAAACACTGATGGATATTCAGCTAAACTTAGATTTATACGGCATGCTTTTCGCTTGAGTGCATTTACCTTGGTGTTAAAGCCCATTGCATTCTGGGAAGTTTTGTAGAGTTCAGGGTATTTGAGCATGTTCTCCTTCCTGCAGGAGCGCTCGAAGATGCCCAGAGTCAAAGGAGGCAAAGCCGTGAAGATCTAATAAATATACAAATCACAGAAAAATTAAGCAAAGATTCAAAAAGAAACACAATTTCAGGATTTCAGAAATACAATGTGGTCCAAAAATCACAAAAATCTGTCAATTAAACAGAATGTTTAATTATGCACATAATATAATTTAAAATGAAAATAAGTTGTACTTAATTAGAAAAATGTAAAACTGAAGCACTTTCACTAACAGTTTTAGATATTTGGGGCAGACTGCAATGTTATGTTCATTTAGTTTTTTGTTTTGTTTTACAGATAACCTAGGACATTAGTCTAAAAATTGTCATTACAGAAATTACTGAATGAATGAGTAAATGAATGGAGGAAGGTAGGACGGAATGAAAGAAAAGCTAATGAAGGCCTAAACACCTAATGAATAAATTAATAAAAGTATACCTAGTGAACTACTGAAAGAAAAACGAATGAAAGAAAACCAAAATGAATGCACAGAAACCAAATTAAGTGAATGAATGCAAACTGAAGGAATGAATAAACAAATGAAAGAAAACAGAGTGAACGACCAAAAGAAAGAAAACAGAAAAAATGAACGAATGAAATAAACCCAAATGAATGAATGAAAACCACATGAATGCATTTAAGAAAAGGGGATGAACAAGTGAAAGAAACTCAAATGAGCGAATGAAAACCTAATCTATGCACGTAAAACCATACGAACTAATGAATTAATGAATTCCAAAAAATAAACAAACACCTACTAATAAAATTTATAGCAGTCTAAAATCTCCATTTCCCAAAATGAGCAGAGACATTTTCCCCTTGCCTGTCTTTTTTTCATTTGCTTGCTTTGTGCAGCTCAACGAGCATGTAACTTTCTGGCATTTATCATATTTGCACTCTCCCTTCCATGTGCAAAAATGATGTTGAAAGAACATCTGCCACTGTGCCTGTAGCCTGTTAGCAGATCTCCTGGATGCATTCATTTTTCTTCGGTGCTCTAACGTTTCTGCGTGCAGCAGCTGTTGAAAGCCAGAGGGGTGGTATTATGGTCCAGAGAGGGTTGCGGGGTCAGCTATAAGTGTCTCTCATTGGCCCAGCTGGAGCTGCCTGGCTGTGGTTGACATGGTCTGCTGGGCTTCTCCATTCAGGGGTGGTTTCGGCCTGTTGCATCCAACAGACCCCCTCTGACGTGATGGAATTCCTCCTCTCTCAGATAAAGAGAGAGTGCACCAGGCCGAGTTGTTACGGGCCTCAAATCTCCAGTGATCCATTACATGGAGCTGATGGGAAGCCGTGTTCAAATTTTGTTCTTTGTTCAGGCGTAAAGAAATAATTTCTCGGGACAATCAGCGATTCGGGTGGCTAAGTCAGTTTTCCTGCTGCGTATCTTCGATTGTTTATGCAAGACGGAAAAAACGTACTCCACCCGAAGCGTTTTTTTTTTTCCTGAATAACTTTCTTTCCTGTTGAAAACATGTTAATTAACAGCATCAATTCCTATCACCAAACCCTAAGGCAGCCCAGTTCAGCGGACTCCACCCAAATGGCCATGTGTGTGTATTTAAATGTGTCTGGATTCAACCTGTTCCTTTATCATCCACCGCTGACCTGTTTAACGCAGTTCTTTAGGGCATGAGCGTCTGTTGTTGCAGCACATTCAGGACATAGTTCTGCGCACGGAGGGAATATGGACTTGACAAGCGGTCATAAATAAGAGGGAGATTTTTCAGGATGGTGCTGACACGGGCCGCAGTAAAGGAGCCGTCTGGGGTGCCGCGGCTAATGAGTTTCTTGCCTGAGCGCGACGGGAGGCGTTTTAACACATTCCCTCTCACAATAATGAAGAAGGGGAGAGTAAATCACACACACACACCTACACAGATGTGTGAACGCAAACACATGCATGCACTCTTACCACATTGTAAAGGCCGATGCACCAGCGCTCGAAGAGAATCTGACCGGAGAAGCCGTTCACAAACGCAAACCAGATCTGAAAGACAAAAATATGACACTATGGTAAATGATCCATGTCAATATTTGAAACAGGATTCATGGTTTCACTCTTAGGTAAAAAACATTATAACGCACAAGCAGAATGAAGAAAATTACATTTTTTTTTCCAAATAATAATGAAATATTTAATAATAATACATTTATATTTATAAATGTGACCTGTGTTGGCATAAGGAGCAAATTTTCAAAAATGTGTTTTTTTCACATTTTCTATCCCAAAAAAAAGTCAAAATGATGTATGATTTGGACAAAAAAATGCCTGAGTACACCTGTTTGAAGTTGCTCCCCATGATACCATAATTGTTTGACTAAAGTTAATGAAACAGACAGCCTATATTATTAAGTCGAGACATGTCAAGTCAACTTTATTTATATATAGCGCTTTTTCAATGATGATTGTTTTAAAGTAGCTTCACAGTGTTAAACAGAACAATATTGCAACAAAATTTGATTCAGCTGTACAGTCATTCTGGAGGAAACGGTGATTATCAGCTTATTTTATTTTATCATAAAGCGACAAATGTTGGCAGATCAGTATAATAGTTTATACAATTAATTAAGACCTAATAAATATATTTATGACCATCTGTACCGCAACATAACAATGCTACACATCAGGTTTTCCCCCAAACAGTTTGACTAAACATTCACATAAGACATAACAGATAATGTTTGTGTGGATACTCGGCATGACAGATATTTTGAAGTACTGTAAGTCTGTGTGTGTGTGTGTGTGTGTTGGGGTTTGCGCGCTGTCTGAGGCGTCTGTGTGCATGTGTCGGATCTGTCAGTCAGTGTGAGTTAGATCGTTTTCATGGACAAGGGAAAGGTACTCCTATCAGAAAACGTACAAATAAAGCTACTTTCTTTTTACAAAGATAAGGGCTTAAAGGGATAGTCCACCCAAAAATGTCTGAATTTTTAACTGTTGCAGTCAGTCATATAATGCATGTGAATGGTAGGTAACACATGAGAGTATGACAACTATGAGAGTAAAAAAAAATGTATACAAATCCATATTAAACCCAGCTGCTTGTGACGACACTGATGTCTTAAGACATGAAACGATCGGTTTGTGCGAGAGACCGACCAGTCCTCAAATACACCATGTCCAACAGCCTTCACCACACCATCACTTCCAGTAAGTGAGGTCAATGTACCTCAATGTACCTCACGGCTGCGTCCCAAAACCTAGGCAGCTGACTCGTTGCCTTGCTGCCTTATTAGACAACAATGATTTATAAGGCAGCATGTTGTGCATGAAGGCACCCCACAAAACTGATTTCGGACAGACTTCTAAGGCAATGTATCAGTTTAATGATCTACAGCAAAATAGAGCGCGCTTTGGTGAGAACTAAACAAATATTTAATTACTACATTAGTAATTTCTCGCTAGAAATTACATCAGACTGGAAAATGTTGGTAAAAACAAAACAAAAAAAAAACAAAAAAAAAACGTACATTTATACACAAACTGAGCAGCAAACACAACTTTCGGACACCATCTTTCCCCCCCAGCTTAACTGTCACAGAATAGAAAGCACAGGATTTTGGGATATCAAAGGCAGCGAAGGACATATATGGTGCCTTCAAAAATCGATGAGATGAAGTGAAGTTTGATGAGTCTCTCAGGAGGCAGGAAGTGAAGAGAACATTAGATTCGGACATGTCTTGATGCCTTCCTGCCTTGGCATGTGTCCTCCGAAGGCAGCATTTTCCAGGTTTTGGAGCCTGTATGGCGTAGAGACATGCACGAGAGATCACTCCCGGCACTTGCGAAAAATGTGCCATATCATGTACATTGTACGTCGCACGCTGAATCCTCATGTGTTCTACTGAAGAAACAAAGTCACCTATATCTTGGATGCCCTGGGGGGCAGGAAGTGAAGCGAACATTAGACATTTTTGCCTGTAACTCAAAATTATCCTGTGTGAGTTATTTTGCCAGCACCGGTCACAAATAAATAATACATTAAAAAAAGTAGTCACTATAGGCTTCCCAAATCGTCCTAAAGGAAATGGTAACATTTTAAAAGGGCAATGACAGGCCATATGATAATCATTACTACATAAATGTGTGACTAAAAGGTAAATATATACCATCATTAATCATATATTCCCACTTTGTGTGCGCTTAACTCTGGCTCCTAGCGGATTTTAATTTAGGTTGATCGATGGCTGTTGTTTTCTGTGGGGCCTCACAGTGCTCAGAATTACCCAAGAGAGAGCGATCTCTCATGAAACCGGCAGTGAACTGACCCCATCAGTCCTTTCTACAGTCTCATACACTGCATCACTGCAAATGGTACGTTCCAGGATCAGTCTTGCAGGATAAATAAGCCAGTTTTGGGTCACTTTTCATATATACAGTGGGGACCAAAAGTCAGAGACCACTACTGAAAATAATACTATTGTGAATTTTTATTTATAATGTAATATTTTAATTATTTTTTAACACTTTTAAGTAGTAAGCAAACAAACAAATCTAGATAAATAAAAATGATTAAATATACATTAATTTTGATTTTTTAAATATGTGTAAAAATAAATAGAAAAAATATTACAGTACATAAAAAAATATTTATAGTCTACTTCAATAAGAACAGCTGTGAGATGAAGCATGTAAAAACAGTTAAGCTCCTGCTATAGCAAAGATTTTCAAAACATATAAACAGAGAAGCTCCACTATCTTGTCATGCAAAGCCACAACCTAGATTTAACACATCATTACTCAGTGGACAACCCTGGGCGTTAGAGCTGGAGGTAAGAAAGAGAGAGAGAGAGAGAGAGAGACTTTAACAGTTCCCATGACTTCAGCCAGAGGGGATCAGAACAGCTTGTAAATCAGACACTCCATTTCCCACCTTGATCAACCCGCAGTGTCTCGTAGCAGAAACAGCTGATCACAGACCAGACTTTCTATCACTCACAAAAAAAAAAAAAAAAAAACGTACCAGTGTAAAAGGACTAGATTTAACAATTTAAAGAAAGGAAAGATGCGAGTTATAGGGCTTGAGAGTGGAGACCAGGGAGAAGAACACAGATTAAAAGGAGAAGAGAGAAAAATGTGTATCTAAACCATATGCCATGGAGATGGAGTTCATCACTTAATACTTCTATTAGTTTAACTAGTCTGGCACATAACTCTGTCATAGTCATCTAGAAACTGGAGAATGCGATAATATCACACACCAGCTGTTAGAAAGACAGCAATTCACAGTCATAATCAAAAATGTGGTGTCAGAAAGGAAAAATGAAGACAAACCATATGGAAGAACAAAGGTTCACTGGAGATCAGATATCATTCTCCAAAAATTTTGATTTTGTCATTTAATCACCAACGTTTTCAAGACCTAGAAATGTTGTCAAAATAGTTCATGTGACTCCAGTGGTTCAACCCTAAATTTAACGAAGCAACAAAATACTATTTGTGCGAAAAAACCCAAAAACCTTTATTCAACATTTTCTTCTCTTCCATGTCAGTCTCCTATGCTGTTCATAGTCAACACATTGCGCAACACTGTAGAACCCGCACAAAAATATTCTCATCGCTTCATAACATCATTGAAGTATTTTTATTTGTGTTCTGAAGATGAACGAAGGTCTTACGGTTTTGGAACGACATGAAGGTGAGGAATTAATGACAGAATTAACTAACCCTTTAAGTACCATAACAGTAGCCTATTCAAATTTTGTGTTTTATTACGTCACATGATATCTTTACATTACAAACAGATCAACATTTAAGTTAAAGTTACATTCACAAAGATTATTAGTGAACAATTACATAATTTGTATTCTTCCAAACAAATCTTTCATATACCTTCAGAAGGCTTTTAATATAGGGCAACAGGTGATGGATTAATTTCATGATACTTTTATTGTGCTCTGTCATTTTTGGATCTAGACAGCCCCTGGACAACATTTAGTTTTCTTGCATAAAAAAAAAGAGCAATCTGAACATGCTACCAAACGTCTCTTTTTGTGGTCGACGGAAGAAAGGCAAACATTTAAGTTTGAAAGGGCAAAATGGCACATTTCCTAACCATTTGAATGAATCATAAATAAGTCAAAGCTCAGATCTTGAGCAGCACAGTTCAACTTTTGCTCTTTACTCTCCTATATTTTGGACCACAGTTATTGTGAAGATCTCTGTGTGGAGTGGACCAACAAACCTTCAGTACATTTGTGTGAGAGGGCCAACTGTTGAGCAGACCACAGGATTACTGTGCAGTGCCATGGCCAGGTGGACATTTCCTCGCTTCATTTAACTCCATTATGAAAGCGTGAATTGCTACAATTTTTTTTTTTTTTTTACAGAACCCCCTCTGACTGCAGCCCCCGCAGAGAGCCAATGCGTGAAAATGTTCCCAAAACAAATGTCTGTCACCCCTCCCCTCCGGTCACATCGTAGAGAAAGAAAGAGAGAGGAAGAGAGGAGGATTGGCCGCACTCCCCCGATGCGACCCCCTCACGTCCACGCCCACCCGTTCCAACTCCCATTTTCCTTTCCATCAGGTGCATTCTACCGTGATATTGTTTTTAAAAGAGATTTGCTGCTTCTGAAATCCTTTCGCACACAGCTACATGAATAAATTACCAATATCACATCACGCGTTATGTTGTTTTCTTCCCCGCAAGCAAATTCTGGACTTGAGAAATCCCTCATTTGATCAAAAGCCACACAGAACACCACATAGTTGTGGCTGGTAGTCAAACAGGTGGGTCAGAGAGCTGAATTAATGCGAGTCTGCCTCATTGAGGGGCTACGGGCTGCAGGATATTGTTGTGCTAAGTCAAAATAAAGCCTCTATTCATGAGCAGCAGAACATGCATATGAGAGAGCGTTTTGGCCTGGTCCTCTGGGTCCTGTGAGTGCCCCTCTCTCCCACTTCCTTCAATGAGACAGATTCATTGATTTGCTCATTAGGGAGCTAGGACATAGTGTGGAGGGCTCTCTCTTTCTTCTCCTCCTCTGGCTCATTCAGAGCGGTTTGGCGTGGAGGTGTGACTGCCCTCTACCCTCCGCTGCACAATCTGAAAAAGCGAGGGGTGTGTCTGTGTGTGAGAGAGCGAGGCTGTGTGTCCCCATGAGACTCGTCCAGAGGGGCTCTTGCTGTATTTTCAGGGAATTTTGAAATCAGTGATTCCAACCCCGTCCTCCGTACAAGATTGGGCGGGAAGCACCCAGAGAGAAAGAGAATAAGAGAAAGACACAACCTCTTTGCTCCTTTTCCATGTCTCTACTTGAAAATCCAGCTAAAACTAACTTAGCTGTGCTCTGGAACATGGCAGCTGGTCCAGCTGGTGCGAATCTGGCTGCCCTTAGACCAGCAATAAACAAGCTACTGCACTGTAAAAAAAATCCCAACTTGATCACTTTAAACTGGCATTAGCTCATTTTTCCAGTGGGATGCTTGATCAAGATGGCCTCACCCAGATCCCAATTAGATGGTAGCCCATCAGGCTAGAAACCACCTTCAATTATTCAAAACAAAGCTTCATAAAACATAAATGATAGCTACATATTTTTTTGATACGATACAAGAAAAATATGGGACATTATAAAAGAATAATAGCTACTATAAGGATAACGGATAACAACTAAATCAAATCACTATTTTGAGGAAAAAAAGAAAATTGTTAATTAATTATTTGGAAAACAGTTTATATTTACTTAAAGATTAACATAATCTTAAAAACAATATCTGTCTTTTAAAAGCAGAATAAAATGGCAATATCAAATCCACTGACTGTACCATCGCCGTCAAAGAGTAATTCACTGGTAAAGTGGATTTACTTATGGTAGAGTTAAAGAAAGTTATAAGCCCTGTAATCTTTGAACAAAATGTCATAAAATGTCAGTAGACCGGGAAAATTTGCGGTTCATTCCTAAATCCGTAAGATCTTACCTTTACGCTGTGGAAATACAAACCAGAAAACACAACGAGCGCAGTGCTGAAAAAGGGGTCGGGGTACATAAGGTCTACTATATACATTTTTTCATGTACCACTACCAATCAGAAACAATAGTTCAAATAAATGCTGTTAAATGCCCGTTTTCAACATTACTAAGAACACCAAATCAGCATAGAGAATGATTTCAAAAGGATCATGTAAATCTCAAATCTGGAGTAATAGCTGTGGAAAATACTAACCCCAAACTTTGCGGGTAACACAATAAACAAGGCCAATTGAATTGCAAGTGTGAGCGCCAGAAGAATCAAAAGAACCAGCTGAGTGTTTTATAATGATGGCACCAGTGAGACTGCCTCATCTCAGGTCTGCAGTCTTTCTCTAAGCCTGCTGCTCTGCCTGAATGAGGCTCTTGTAATTACCTCAGAAATGCTACTTGTCCATCAGCCCTGCCGGTGCCTGCTGAAGAGCTGTCAATCAAGCTCTCAAGAGCCCAGCAGGATAATGACAGCAAGCACAGCAATTTGGTTTGTAAGAGGGGCTTTTTGCATGTCTCAAAGCAGCTAATCCAACTAAGTTTCTAAAAAAAAACCTTTTCCCCTGTTAATTTTTGCTCATGGCGAAAGAATGCAAGACCACAAACCAGGGACTAAACAAACCAGCATGACAAATGTTTAACTTAACCCAAACTTATTTGTCTGACAATGTAAGGAAGATCATGTGTTATGGTGTGGTTGTAACTGGAAAAAAACTTGGAATCTTGAACAATACAAACCAGTCAAGAGCTCAGTTCCAAAATCTAGTGAGAACACAAAATGAAATTAAACAAAGTAACTGATTTGAACTGACTGAACACTATTCATAAGCAGCAACTGTGCACCACCCAGATACACTACTGTTTAAAAGTTTGGGGTCTGTTACCTTTTTTTTATGTTTTTGAAAAATGTCTCATGCTCATCAAGAGTCAAGAATTTATCAAAAATACAGTAAAACACTACTATTTTGAAATGCATGCAGTCTTCAGTGTCACATTATCCTTTAGAAATCATTCTAAATATGCTGTTTTGGTGCTACATTTTGAAAAAGATTTTGTGCAGCTATATTGCCTTGGTGGTTATCTCAATTCTTGGTTGGAGCCTCTTTTCGTTTTGAATTCACTGGAAAGACACCCCTTACTAAAAGTACTAGCATATAGTAGGACTTCAACACTGGATGGTCACAAGATGCACACATTTAAAAGGCTAAAATGTCCTCTAACATCCTTATTTCACTTCCTTAAGGTTCAAATCTGGAAAAATTAGATGAAGAAAAACCTTCACGGCCTTAAAGGTAAACCTATTAGGATGACAAATGTATCCCTTTAACCGACCCTTGGGAAGCAAGTGTCTTGAATGTCAGGACCTTACAAAACAGCGGTGTTTTTGGTGTGAAGCAAGGCTTTGGCCTATTATATTAGAAAAACCCCTTATGGAAGGGGGGGGGAGCTGCTTCACATCCAGGAGCTGGGGTGCACTGGGTGCTTTTCAGTTCTCTTGGAAATTCAAAAGCAGAGCTTAAAGTGAAAAGAACAGAAAGGAAAAATGGCTAGAAGTATTAGGAGGGTGTGTTCGGGTAAGGCCGTTTACTGGACGCAGTTGTTCCTGTGCACCTTTTATGCTAATTAAGAAAAAAGGGACGGAAAGAGATGCTTGTTTCTTGATTGATGAGCAAATGTGAAATGCGATCACAGTCAGAGATGTTTGCGTTCAAGGGGAACTTTCATTGTGGAACAAAATACACCAACCCCACGGCAAAAAAAAAAAAAAACATTACATAAAAGCCACCCCGCAGGACTTGTACTGAAAATGTTTAAAATATCATATTCACTGAGCGATAATTGCTTACAGTTACAGAGCTCCGAGATTCCCATGAATTAAATCCACTCAATTTTAAAATAAAAGGTGGAAAAAAAATCTTCATGACTTCACTGCGTTTATGAACAAAGACCACAGCAGCCTCCCACATCCAAGCAGCGCAGAAACGTGTAAACAAGAAAAGCCATGAAACGGGCTGACCTAACTCACAAACCCTACCATGCTGTATCATTCACTGAGGGCAGAAGAAAACAATGGTCATCTAAAATCCTGATTCATCTCCTCATTCCTGTTCTCACAATCTACAGCAGCACTGGATGCCAACAGAAAGAAATCTAAGAGGCTTTTCAGAGATTTACCACAGCACATAAAACAAAATCAAGATGAAGGGAAAACGGTCCACGGGTCAAGTGGCACACAAGAGCAAAAGGGCCGAGGGGAAAAAAGATGGATTTTTGAAGTGCTCATGTTTCTACTGGGATTGCAGCTCATGAATACTGGTGTTGGTCTGTTTCAAATCTTAGTGAGTTGCCTAGAGAGGGAACATTTTATGCAAGAATGAAAATATGCAGTACATGGATAAAGAATCGACTGCACAGCAAACATTAATGCTTTACTCTTTAATTGGTTGCATTAGAGATCAGAAGGCCTCCTGTTTTTGTCCAAAAGTGAAGAGATAAATATGAAATTGCTTAGCAAATTTATTCCAACCCAAATCATATAACATGTATGATTTTCAAACTCATAAGCCAAAACCACACAGGAAATTGCAACATATAATCTTAACATTTGGACACATAGGTATATAGATTGCCTTACTATAATGCTAAATGCATACAAGCACAAGGCTAGCATGACCAAAGGTCCATTTCATGTAGTCTACTACTAACTCTCATTTTTAGTTTGAGGAAACCTAAAGCTTTTCCTCAAGGTGTAATGTCTCCTAAACCAAGTGTGTTGTAGATCAAAACAGCCAAACACCCCTCATGATAAACCTGGTGCTGATAGCAGCCCTTTAACTTGTCAGGTCAGGTCTCTGAACCGGCTATCAGCACTAGGCCTGGAAACAGTCAAATACCATCACAGATGGATGGCCTGTGGGCTTCACATCGACAGACCCTGCATTCCTACGGCAAGACGGAGACTCTCCACCACCGACATGCATGCAATGCCAGTTAATTTCATCAAAGAGTGGTAATTCAATATCCTTGAAAAAGGCATTAATGGTTAATGCAATAACAGGCTTGGTGCTTAGTCATCAATTTTGGATGTTGCATGAGTTTGAAACAACATGAGTGAAGTAGATGACAACTTAAATTTTTGGGTGAATAATCAACTTGTATTGTGAGCACAGACTCTTACCTCAATAATGTAGAGCACAATGTTCTTGTAGAAGCAATACAGGATGCACTTGGCAACGCGGTTGTAATTCCAAGCACCGTGAACCAGCAGAAGATTCTTCAAGTACTTGAACTGTGAGAGAGAAGGGAGGACAGAGATAAGTTCATTAAGGCCTATCGTTTACACAAGATCTGCAGTTCTCTGGCCAACACAGAAAGCACTTTTGGATTTGAAAATAAAGAGACAATCTTATCCATGCTGGGCAACAGGAAGCCGGTAGTTGCAGGGACACGTCCAACACTTTATCACCCATATTCCTGAGAATTCCAGCTACAATTTGTCTTATAAGACTTTGTTAGTTGTTGAAAAGCAGAGGAAGAGAAAAAAGCTTTTGCAGCTTTACAAAGTATTTTTGAATAACTGCCTTTAGATTATACAAAGTTTATCAGGTTGATCAGCAGGTCAATGAGAATAATTATAAATCTGCTCGTCATGAAAGAAAGAAATTTACATTCAAATGCTACGTAATCTACTTGAAAAACAGAACCCAACACCCAAATTATAGATAAGAACTGCTTAAATCATCTGGATTCTGTTAGATTCATATAAAATATAAAATGCTGTTTGTGTTGCTGTCACTGTGTGTTTAACTTTCATCAGGCCAGACAGATGTCTTTTTTCAAACAGTCGATGAGTAGTTCACTCCAGTTCATAATGTTGCTTCATAAATGCTTATATTACAAAATATTGTGTTGATAAATATATTTGCAGAGCATTTCTGCTGAGATTAGCACACTACATGTCAAAAACAGGCTCAGCACCAAAACACAATTTTTGCTTCATAGCATCGCAATGGTTAGGTGGAGAGACTGAATACTGCTTGATTTTACATGCAAAACAATCTGCTGATAATTCATAATTTTTTTTTTCCCCTCTGGTTTTGAAGTAAAAATCTAAACAGAGATATGCTTTGATGATTAAATATGCCCCCACAATGCTGATAAAGATGTTTACATGTAGAGCATTGCAATTAAACCAATAAAAGAACACAACTGACATGACCTTACATGTTATCAGTTGCAAAGTGTAACGGATGTCTTCTTGTGCATGTAAAACAATCACTATAACCCATTGCAGAAATAAATGTGATATGCAAACAGCTGAACTTGTACAGGTTCTCAAGATTAGTGTCTTTCTTGACCCTCCATGACAGTGTAAACATGTAATGTGTTATATGTAAACATGATCAAAGGCGCTATGATCTAGTGATGCCATGTTTTATTTCCTCAAGAGCACCCTGAATGTGACAGTGTTATAAACATCATTCCTGTAAAACAAACTGCTGGGTCATTCCTACGAAGATAGGAACAGCATGATGAGATGTAAGGGGTATGAAGGGCCTTTGTGGGGCACAGGGTTGTTTGACCTCTGGATGTGAGGATATCGAGTTGATGACAGACAGGCTACAGTGGAGTCTTAAATTCTGCTGATCTTTGGATGACCTAATCTGGGGCTAAAGCACAGGATGAAGAACAGCAGTGTGGTATCTGGCAACAAGATGTTAGCAGCAGGCCCTTTAATTCCTTTAAGTTGCAAGGTGGGGCCTCCGTTGGTGGATTGGACTTTTTTGTTAAGTACATCCCATAGATGCTCGATTGGATTGAGATCTGGGGAATTTGAAGGCAAAGTCAACACCTCAAACTTCTTGCTGTGCTCCTCAAACCATTCCTGAACCATTTTTGCTTTATGGCAGGGCACATTTATCCTGCTGAAAAAGGCCACAGCCACCAGGGAATACCGTTTCCATGAAAGGGTGTACATGGTGAGCAACAATGCTTAGTTAGGTGGTACGTGTCAAAGTAATGGCAGGGACCCAAGGTTTCCCTCCGCCGGCAGTTCATCCTGGGGGCATGTGTTCCCCAGGTAAGCAATGGACACGCACCCGGCTAGCCACGTCGTTCATTAGACCAGGCCACCTTCTTCCATTGCTCCGTGCTCCAGTTCTGATGCTCACGTGCCCACTGCTGACACTTTCAGTGGTAGACATGGGTCAGCATGGGCACCCTGACTGGTCTGCAGTTATGCAGCCCCAAACGCAACAAAGTGAAAAAGCACAGTGTATACTGACAACTTTCTATCAGAACCAGCATTAAACTCTTCAACAATCTGAGCTACAGTAGTTTGTCTGTTTGATCGGACCACACAGGCCAGCCTTTGCTCCCCACATGTATCAATGAGCCTTAGCCACTCTGGCCCCTGTCGCCAGTTCGCCGCTTTTCCTTCCTTGGAACACCCCACAAGAGCTACAGTTTTGGAGATGCTATCGTCTAGCCTGCCCATTTTTCCTGCTTCTAACATATCAACTTTGAGGACGAAATGTTCACTTGCTGCCTAATATATCTCACCCAATAACAGGTGTTGTGATGAAGAGATAATCAGTGTTATTCACTTCAGCTCATAATGTTATGCTGATTGGTGTACTCAAGGGCTTTTTAACCCTGTCATTTCTGACATATGAAACAATTTTGATTTTTTAAAAGGGGTCATTGGTTATGATTTCCCTTAAACTTTAGTAAGTGTGTAATGTTGTGCAATCTACAAAGTTATGATGCTCAAAGTTCAAAGCAAAGGGAGATATTTTCTTTTAAAGAAAAAAATAATTTTAGGACTACAACAAATGGCTGGTACTACACAAGCTTTCTCTCAGGTTAGTGACATCACTAACCCTGAAATTTACATAAACCCTGCCCCCAGGAGCATGCATGCTGAGAATTTATAGATTATAATGAGAATTTATAGATTATAATTTATAGTTTAATTGACTGTCGCATGAAGTTTTCAGAGCTGTTAACACAAGGTCTTGAAGCTCCGCCCCGTGAGCAGCAGCTCATTTGCATTCAAAAGGAGACACAAAAACTGCAAAAAAGTGAGCATTTTAACATGCTATAAAAATGCAATGAAAAAAATTATTTTAAGATACAACTTCACATACACAAACTTATTTTACATCTTGTAAAAAGGGGAACTCAACCACCCCTTAAACGGAACAGAATATTGAACGTTTAGATGAAATATAAAAGAAAAACCTTTTGCATACATGTTTTTTGTTGATTATCAAATAGACTACATCAGGCTTTTTATGGCTCATACTATTATATAGGATAACATAGAACTCACAGGAGGATAACATACCATCATTTAATTCATAAGAGAAAACCAAGCAAAGAATCTGCAATTTGGAGCAATTTCTGTTATTTGTATGACTTAAAAAAAGATGCAATTTTCTCCAAATATTGATGCACCTTGATGGAAATAACATCACAATATTTTTTTCCATCAAAAGGTGCATACATTTTTGGTCAAGATCTGGTATTGACAATGTAAGAGTCCAGCACTCTGTCAAGTCTCCTCCAGCACATCTCAAAGATTTTCAATTAATTTAAGGTCTGGACTCAGAGGTGCCAGTTCATGTGTGAAAATGATTCTTCATGCTCATTCTTTCACAGTCTGAGCCTGATGAATCTTGACCATAATCCTGAAATGTAGCTTTTAGTTTCTTAAATAACCATTTAGGATAATGCTCATGGCTCATGCTCATAGTCATCTCCATCCTTTAGGGTTAGAAGAACAGTCGCCAAACATTCAACATGCTAGAAATATAAAATCACTCCAGTAATGATCCAATCATAGACACTTTTTTGGCCGGTAGTGTATATGAATAGTAAATAGTAGACCACAATGTATGTTTAAAATCTTCATCTGGTTTAACAATTTATAAGAAGCAGCATCAAGTAAAGCCTTAAAGTGCAAAACAACACTGGACTGATGCATGCATGCATACTAGCTGAAGGTCGTGTACATTGTGTACAAAAGTTTGATGTCTGATACAGCACATATCATTCGAGCCATTATGCTGGAAGGCAGTTCAGGCGACTTTTTATGAACCTGCCTGCATTCCCCACCACCTCCACCCGCCTCTACCTACAATACGATGAGGGCACTTAAGAAAAGACAAGATGCTTTCTTGAGTAATCCGATGCATGAGGCCAGTGAACGGACAGCTCGGGGCAGTATAGAAAAACAAGTGTGTGGAGGGATGTTTCCACGAACTGCACAAAGCAATGTGCAACGAGGGAAAGAGATAGAGAGCGACGTTGACAGCGATCTGCGACACTTGAGCTCTTCTTTTACAAAACACACAATGAAGATTATGCTGTATCAAAATCTGTGAATTACAAAACATCTTTTTAATTAAGTTTACATAAGAAGGACACGTCTCATTTCACCGTCAGCAGGGGTTTGAGTAAGAGAACACCCAGCTATGTAAACTGACCTGACCGACCTGACCCGTTTTGCCATCTCAGACAGCAGAATCTATGAGCCATTGGTTTTAACCTTTCAACCTAGATACATAATCTAGAACCAGACTAATTTTCTGGGAGTCACACAGTAGGGACATGAGACAGAAGAATTTGTTTGCAAAGGGAACTGATACTAGCTTCAGTTTGAGAAGCATAAGCTATTTTCTTTTCATAATAATTTTTCAGATATTTCAATTTCATCACGTCATTTTTGACAAACTCTTATTCATTCTTCCTCCAGGCATGTGCAATTTGATGGTTTCTCACCTGCGCAATAGAGTAGTCTGATGAGTTGGCAGCCTGCAGCCCTTCATTTCCAGAGATGCCAACACCCACATGGGCAGTCTGGATCATGCCCACATCATTGGCTCCATCGCCAATGGCCAGAGTGATCACCTTTACCTGCTTCTTCACCATCTCAACCACCTCAGACTTCTGCAAAGGCGAGACCCTGCACAAAAAAAAAGGAAAAAAAAAACGATTGACTACAAGTAATCTTTGCTCTGATGTGAGCCATTGTTGAAACACTAGTTTTAACATTTATCTACAGCTGAAATTGACATTTTATATATTTTCACAAGAAAAAAGATTTACAGCATAATTGTGGATTTGCAATGGCGTCTTTACAGAGGGATCTGAGGCTATTTTTCTTGTTGCCTATTATTAGTGCTGACAACCATTTGATTTCTTGGCTGTGTTGTGACCTTAACAGCTGTGGTCACATCCAACTTCATATGATGAATGTGTCTCAAAAAGAGAGGTTAATAAAGGACAGTAAAATATCACACAGATATCCATTGCTTTTGGTTACGATTTAGAAACATTCCCATTGTTGTCTTTTGGGGAAAAAAATGCAATTCTTTTTTTTAGTCTTTTCAAAAAAAGATTGACGCACACACACACACGGTCACAATTGTTGGGACCCCTGGTAAATATGATCAAATATGGCTGTAAAATATGATCAAATATCAATAGCTCAGTTATCAATAACTGACCCAGTAGGTTTTAATCCACTTACAATTTCTCCTAACTGCTGAATTGTAATAAGTTCAAACTGATTAAAATTAGCAGTCGGTGTAACAGAACATAAAAAGTCAAAGATCATTTGTGCGATAGTCCCTCTAAGATTCTCAATCTTTGTTTTAAGTGAATTAAGAAAATTCTCACATATTGTTGAAGATGAATTTACATTTACTATAGGGGGGTTTACTGCTGTATTTATAATATTAAACAATGTCTTAGGATTATTAGAATTTCTTTTCCTATTAGCTTGACAAGGCATTTAGATTTAGCTGTTTTACAGTCCTCTAAAAAGTTTTTATAATTTCAAAATATCATAATTAATGTGCAGCTTATTTTTCTTCCACTTTCTTTCTGCCTGCCTACAAATTTGTCTAAGACCTCTTATCTCATCGTTTAACCATGGATCAGACCTAGCTTTGCGTGATTTATTAACTACTGTGTCTGACACATCTTTACAGGCTGAATTCAACCAGTACAAGTGCTCATCAACACCCATACCCTGAAGAGCAGAGTCAGACACTTTACACACCTCTTAAAACATTGCAACCATTTCTGTGCTAGTCGTTGATGAAAAGCTGCGAAAGCTTTGCAAAGATTATACTGGATTGACAGAACAACATGAGATTAGGACATTAAAAAGTACAGGTTTGTGGGCAGAGATAGCAGACATTTAGTTCTAAATCTTCGGTAGGAAATCCATGTGTTGAACATTTCTATAGCCTGCAATTTCTGCACGAGTAATTTTCACCTAATTAATTATTTTAGAGAAATCAGAAAACAAGACAAATGTCTATTTACTTTAGAAAGTTCCAAGACTTTTCCAGGCCTGGAAAACCCAACCCAAAAATATCTCAGAAAGCTGACTATAATATTTAGAAACAGAGGAACTCACACCTGAAAAGATGCTCAAACAGTGCTAATCTGTGATTCAGATGATGACCGACCTGAGCCCAGAATCCCCGACCTTTAAAAACACATACAACTGCTAGCAGCACATTACAGCACTGCATCATCCATGTCAGCAAATGAAATTAAGGTCTCGCTTTTGGCTAGAAATGATCCTTAGGGGTTTAACCCTGGCTTAATGTTCACAGGTCATCCTATAAGAAATGAACGTAGAGTGATGTAAGGCTCTCCAGTGAACCGGAGATTGCTGCCGATATAGCAGGAGACCTCTGGAGTCAGTTAAACGTTTATTCATCTACAGGCACAAATCCGTTCTCCTCAGGACACCATGTGGCTGTTCATATGTGTGTGTGTGTGTTGAGAGCAAAAGCAGAGCGGATAGATTACATCAAGCATTGCATAATGGCTGTGGCACCTGTGGTGTGCGTTGTTTCTGGAAATTGACACTGATTTTTGGCAGTTCCTTGTCACGCTCAATTGGTTCCTCATATGTTTCTTTCTCTGTGCAGTGTTTTTTTGGAATGGTTCATTCTAGTCTGCTAACACAGAGTTTAACTTTTTGAATATCTGACAGACATTCTGACTACAATCTACTATTATAAAAAATAACACTCATTAGTAAATTGCTGCTTTGAGAGCTAGTATAATTATGTTTATTGGGAAGGTTGTGACCTAAAGGGAAGGTAATTTGTTCCTTAAACAGCACAGCCGCAATTCCCAGTAATTGTCTGCCAGTCACTTGATGTTTTTGTAAGTGCAGAAAAATGGCCAGTGATGCCGTCGGTTCCCTGGAGGGCAAAAAGGGTTATTAACCTACATAAGATATTTATACCCACCTGTAAAACAGTAAACATTTGAGCAAAGCATGACAGTCTAACTTCCTTTTGGTTCAACAATGGAAGCACATTTAAAACAGCATCTGAATAAAGTGAAAACTTGTAATAATTGGACTCTTTTATTATAAAAATACATGTATTAAAAAAAAATACTAAGCATAATTTCTCAATTTTCCCTCTACTTGGAACCTTAAATTGTTTTTAAAACAAATCTTGCTTTTATTTGTAGCAGTAGTTAAACTGAAAAATGTCTTCAAACTTTTGATGCCAAAGAGACGCCATTTAGATAGTGTGTGAAAAATCATTAAGCATTTTAGGACTGCCACAAACGACTCTTTTTATATTGATTAATCTATCGAATAATTTAGCGATTAATCTATCGACTAATTTATCACAATAATTTACAACAATTTTATTAAAAAACAAAATTTAACTTGTAACTTTGGCATACAGGAGTGTACTATAAAAATATAAACGTAAACAAGCCCTAGACAAAATGTAAAACTAAAAAGGTACAAATTTGTAAACCAACATAACAAAAAAAAGAGAACATCAGCAAATACTTTTTATATAGAAGTGTTGTCACGATACCAAAATTATGACATCATAATAATACGATACCAGACTAAAATACCTTGATACCGATACTGAATCGATACCTTAGTAGAAAAGTTGTATACATTTTTTTTAAACCCTAAAAACTCACTTGGCCAGCATGTCCTGCCTATTCTTTTTGACCACCAGGATGGGATGACCAAAATCTTACTTCATGACACAAATCATCTTTTAAATGTAATTTTATAATTACAATATAGATATTTAATTTAATTTTATGTATTTTATGTTAAAATAAGCCAAAATGACAAAAACAATGCTTTATTTTCAGCTTCAGTATCTCTAATTAACAGTAGCATTCAATAAAGAAATAAAATAATAATCAAATGTAAAAACAAAAATGCATAGTCACTGTAAATTAACTATATACTGATTCTTAATAAATATATTACAGTCAAGCATGGGGGGATTTTCTATTTTCTGTTATTGTTTGATTAACATTAAATCACATAGAATATTAGGTCCAGCCCTTTAAGAGCCACACAGACCAAACTCATTGTAAAACACGATTTTTCACTTAACTCTCTATACGTTAACTAAAGACATACCCGACCTGAAGATTACCAGGACATTCATTCTTAAATAATTGATCATTCAAACACAATATTTGAAATGTTTAAAATCGCATTCATATAGCGAAACTGACGTTGCGATCAGCCTGAGTGAAAGGTGTGTTAAATTCGGAGCCCGGCGAGCACTTCCCGGCTGAGCCATAAATGGTGGAAGCAGATCTCACACGCTCCTGCTATCACACATCGACAAAAATTAAGAATGCACTTATTAGTGCTGTCATTTTTAAAGTACCGGTACTAATAAAATTTCATATCGTACCCAACTTACCCAGTCGAATAAAAATAGACGTCGACTAAATTATCAGCGTCGACGCAGTTGATTGTATCGAACAATCGCGACAGGCCTAAAGCATTTTATAAAATAAAAACAATTTGTGGTCGAAAATTTTATTAACTTATATTTGTCAGTTAACTTAGGACAACATTTAAATTTAAAGTACCCAGTTGAGTTCTAAGTTCTACCCCCCCCCCCCATGCCACCCTCAAATTGGATTCAAATCAGCAAATTTTGGCACTCATTTCGAAAAACCCTGGCTCAATGGATCTTTAATATTTGTTGATATACTCTGTAAGCATTTATGTTACTGCTATTGTAAGTTGTTGTTGCTGATTTTCATCAAATTCTCCAGTGACGTACCTGCAGCATATCACAGCCTTGCAGGAAAGCGCCAAATCCAGGAAATACTGCCGTGCCCCAAAAGTAAGGGCATACTTCAGCGTCTTTCCATCTATGATGAGAGCGAAGTCGTTTTCCTTGTGCATAGCATCTCCCAGAATGCCGCAGTGATGGCTAAGGGTCTCCCTGGTACCCTGCACACAAACATGTACAAAATAATGTATAATATTGATAAACATCTCATGCGAAATGACATTTCATAATTGTATAACTGACTAAATCAGCTGGTATGTAAATATTTCTCTGAAACCCGTAGAACTCAAAAGAATGAATTCATTATGATAGGGATTTGTAATGCAATAAATCATAAAACTGTTCAGAGATGTCTGATGAGACACCACACATGAACACTGGGATAATTTCCCCCTTTTCTTTCGATGCCAAGGCAATCAATCCCAATAATAACATGGGATTTTGCATGCAGAATACCAGACACTTTTGCACATGGGGTTTACGTCTGCTTATTGTCAATGCACAGGGCATCAAAGTGAGAACACACATATGGCATGCTTCATTACGGAGAGAGCAAAGCCAAAGCTGGGTGTGATGGTTCGTTTGTTAGAACAAGGCCTTTCAATGGCCATGACCAGGAAACGCAACAGCATGGGAATTTACACAGAGCACTAGCAAAGCTGCGGACCTCCCCCTTTTCACCCTCTCATCTTGTTAAAGCAATCGAAGAGAGCATACGTCTGGGTTTATGGGTTATTTTAAAGGAATGTCCAGTCGCAGCTGCATGGTCTCAAATCGGGAGCCAGGAATATTTCTGTGTGTTGATTAAACCTGGAAGATCTTAAATCAACACTGACTGGGCCAAAGAAAAATTGGGATATTTGACATGACCTGACTGTTGTTTTATACTGAGTTTTAATAGCGAAAATTGTACTTTCAGCAGAAAATATACCTCGTAGTAAGTAGCTGTTATTGTAAGTATTCGGGACGTGTGGGAGGACACTTCTTTGTTTGGATTAGGAATGCTTCTGTAGCTGTACACCATATAAATTTCCAATAAAAATCACACAGCTCCTGCCTCTCAAGTGGTGGAACGATAGGGCTTTCATAAAATGATCTAAATTCCAGGAGTAGAGAAAACACCACACTGTATCACAGTTCTGCACAGAACTACTCAAAAAAAGAGGTTTCCCTTATATTACCCATCAGCAGGTCTGACACAGCGTCTACACCGGACGCAGCAAAGTGACTGTTGCAAATGCATTTGTTCTTTGTCTCAGAATTTGCATGAGGGCTTAAAGTACGTCAGAAAAGAATGGGGTTTTCTGTTGGGAATTGGTCGTGTTGCATCGTGCCGCATCCGATGAAGACAAAATTACTTATTATGATGGGTTCTCCTTGCTTTTGTTGTGCCGCTACTAAATCATAATTAGTGTAAATCATTACACCAGAAATTCTTCTTTCCTTAGAGAAGCTGCCTGGTCCTCACAGCTTTAAATCCCTGAGAATTGTGGGTAAACAACTTGTGCATGTCTCTATCTGCACCTCCTGTTCCACAGCTGTCCAACATTTTTATGGCTTCAAATTCCGGTGACCATGACATAAACAAGCCCTTCTGTATCCGAGTGATAAAATAACGACTAAAAAAAAAAGCATGAAAAATGTAAAAGTAAAATGTCTGAAATACACATTTTATGGCTAGTTTTCTCTTTTTGGTCAACTACTCTCTTAAGAGAAAAGGTCTGAAGTTAGTTAAACTATTGACAATTTTTAAATCTATCTAAATAGCATCACATTTGGCTTAATGACAAACATTTGAAGTTAATTCTATCGTCCCTTGAGTATGCAGTTGAAAATGCACAGAAAATCTGACTGATACCAAAACAATAAAAACTGCAATAGTAATGAAAGAGGAGTGTATTGCACACACATAGACAACACGCACAACACACAACTCTCTCTTATTACATACTGTAACACTAGCCAAAAAATTCTAAGATCGAAAAAATTGATGCTGCATTAATTTGCAACATTTTACTGCATTAAAGCTACACGATGTAACTTTTCTATCTGCTAGAGGGCGCCTATTCAAAACAAAGGTGTAGTTTGATGACGCCAAGTTTGAGCTCAGAATCTTGGGACATGTGGTCTTCACCTCACAGCCGGTGGAAAAGATACGGGATAGGACTCGGGTAGAAATCAAGTTCATGGATCCGATTATCAATGTTACTGTAGTATGAAGCAGAGCAGGGCCGAGTGCTGTGGAGCCGAGCAAGGCCGCTGGAGCGATTGTTGTGCAACACACGGCTCGTGAGCAGCGGGACTTTTATTATGGTACTCATGGGTACCGTTCATGAGGATGAGGTTACTTTTCCTTTCATGAGTATGAGGTAACGCAGCTCTGTTTATCATATTAGATACATTAAAGTGCGTTTAAAATTATGTTATGAGGTTACTCTGTGCGTTCTTGTTGCAAACTGCTAAGAGTAAAGAGTTTCTGCAAAAAAAAAACAAAAAAACAAAAAAAAACAGAAAACGAGGGTAACGCAGATATGATGCAATTGAAAGGCGACTCCTTCAGTCGTCCTGGTTCCTTGGATAAAATAGCAATTTTCTCAGATTTTACAAATATTTGGAAACATTTGGGATTGTAAGAACTCAACTAAACAAAATATATAACACTTGCCTAGTGTTTTTTTTGTGGATATTTTACTGCAAAAATCCTACATAGTGCACCTTTAATTGGCTATATTAATTGCAGAAATTAATGTTATAATAATAAT
Organism: Pseudorasbora parva; assembly: GCF_024679245.1. Classification (NCBI taxonomy): domain Eukaryota; kingdom Metazoa; phylum Chordata; class Actinopteri; order Cypriniformes; family Gobionidae; genus Pseudorasbora; species Pseudorasbora parva. The sequence continues at coordinate 17,360,755 of NC_090182.1, forward strand.
AATAATTATTATTATTATTATTATTAAAACACTAAAAACTGTAATAGTGAAATATGGCTATATACTACAGTTTTTAAATAAATACTAAAACAGCTGTTTGATTAATCGCATGATCTGCCAATTCATTAACTAAATTAATCGCATATTAGATGTGGCTGAAAAATTACCCCCAAATAAAAATGTAAAGTCATTATTGTGTTAAATGAGAAAAGCATCAAACAGACATTAAAGCTTTAGAAAGAAATATTTGATTTGATTCAACATCTCTTACAGGGACATTTTTGCCATGATTGCATCATGTTCGTCACCAATCAACCAAGCAATGCAAGATGACCTATGTAGGTCAGGTGCTCTAAATGTGTGAATTCGAATGTGTTAATTAATTATTTATGGGAGAATATAACATGTTAAATCAACAGCCTTAATATAAACCTTAAATTTGGCAAAAACTAAATACCAAAGTTAAACAATGGCTGATATGATAAAAGACAAAAAACAAAAAACAAAACAAGGACTGTGAGAGACTGCGTCCTGCCATTTCCACAGTCTGGTTGGGTTCAAAATACATGCAGGGAGACCCCATAATAATGACCTAAGCTTCAATGGAGATGATCGCCTCTGATTCTAAAAAGAATGTGTTTGCATTTGTGTTGAGGAGGGCAGATGCCTATGGGTAGTGATATTATACCTCGGGGACTAATCAACAGTCCCCTGGCATAACAAGACTCTGAAACCCAAGCTCAAAGGAAATATTTAGAGAGAGAAGCCAAGGATTTAGAGAGAGAGAAGTATCAGGTTTCAGAAACGAGAGAGAAGAGCAGCTGTAAGAGCTTCTCTAATATGAGGCATTCTGTAGGTGTTCTTGTGTGTCTATACAAGTAAGTCTGGAAAAGTATAAGATCAGATGATAAGATGGTTTATAAAGACTAACGAGAGGACAGTGTCTCCATTTCCTCACAAGACATTGTCATTTCCCAGTCTCCACTTAGGAAGCTTGGCATAAACAGGCCTCTGTGTTATGGCTGTGTGAGCAAACCAGATTGTGCCGACTCGAGTGTGTTTGCTATACAAGTGGGCAAAAGGCATCAGAGGGATATACAGTACATCAGCGCTTCCAAGATCCAGCTGATAACGGCTGATTTAGGCCCTTTGAAAACCCTTTTACCGAGATGCCTGAACTTAAGCATGTGATATCGGACATTATCAACAAGGAGCGGAGGGACATATAGGCAGAGTTACCTGTGTCATGCAATGAACTAACGACAGATAGAAGACTGCAAGTGCATACATACACTCATGTATATAAATATGCCTAGATGGAAACCCACTTGCACTACTGCCTGACAAAATCGACTGTCAAGATATGGAAGAGAGAATATGGTAGTAATGATAGTTTATGCTGATAGTTCATGAGTATTTTTGTTGATAAAGAATCTGACATTTTTCTTGTTCAAGTAACATATATTGGAAAAGAATGTAACAGATTCAGAAATCTAAACAGCTCATGAGGAAAACCCCAAGAGGTCATGCATGTTTGTTTCGTGTATTGTTCTCTCACGACTTATTTACTGCAGGGATTGGCAACTTAGGTCCAGAAGGGTTACTGCCCTGCGAAATTTAGCTCCAAGCCTCCAGCCCTAATCAAACACACTTGAAAAAGCTAATCAATGTCTTCAGGATTACAAGAAAACTAAAGGCAGGGGACCAAAGATATGAAAGACGTAAAAATATGACCCTACGTTTTGAATGCTTATAACTCCTAAATGTGAATTTTGTCAGTGTTTTAGAACACACTAGCCTATTTATAACCCTAATGGGCAATATTTTTATATTAAAAGCTAAAGAAATAAAAAAAGATTTCCAGTGGCCTTTAAGTCAAAGAATGCATGTCTAAAACTAGTGTTTAACAGTATATAAAGGATCTAGCTTGACAAGCCAGACGTCAAGATTGGGGGTTGGGGTGCGGGATAAATGGTTGTCTTTTAAAGTCCCTCTGCATGCAATAGGATAGCGCTACAACCAACCAGAGCAACGAAGAAGGTGAAGCGGAGCTAGTTGATAGATTAAACTTCTGCCGTATCTGGTCGGCAAAACTCAGAACGGCACTGAAGTAATTTTAAAAAAAGGAAGATGTGTTCTTTGTTCTTTTCTCAAAGTAAAGCTTAACTCCAAGTCTTCCAGAGTCACCAAAGCTGATTCGAAAGACCGCCGTTCCCCAGCTTCTTTGTTTTCAAGCGGCACGTGGAGCCGTCACAATTCATTATGTTAAGCCGCCCTCCGACTCAATACATGATGCGATTGGCCTGACTAGAGTTTGGTTTTTCCAGCTCACAAGCCAACTGGCTGCAAGTTGCTGGACTACCCTGGCTGCAAATTAGATTTGCGGCCGCTAGGGGGCGTCTAGATTTCTAGGCTAAAGGATCTTTGCAGCTCTTTAATTTACCGATAATTTACCTCACCCTCACATCATCCAACATGGTCATGTCTTTCTTTCTTTAGTCGAAAAGAAATGTTCGAAATTTGTGTTTTTTGAGGCAAACATTCCAGGAGTTTTCTCCATATAGTGGACTTCAATGGGGTATAATGGTTTAAAGGTCCAAATTGCAGTTTCAATGCAGCTTCAAAATGCTCTACACGATTCCAGATGAGAAATAGGTGTCTTTATTACATTTCTGATGTAGGCTATTGCTTATCTGAATACCACAGTTAATATATCTTCCTAAAAAACCTAAAGCACAGGAAAACTCAACAGGACAGTGGCCTATAAATAGCTTTTGCTACCTCCATAAAACTTAACACAACAACTACTAGATAAAAAGTTTAAGCTAAAAGAAATGTCAAGATCATAAGAAAAATAGGAGATATAGAGAAAACCATATTTTTTTTATTAAATCAAAATAAATTTGAGATTAAGAAAAAAACTTTGCTGAGAACACAAAAAAAATGTTATGTTGAGATGAACGTTTTTTAAATTTGAGAAAAATGTTTTTACGAGATCAAAAGAAAATGAAATTGAAATCTTAAGAAAACAACTATTGTTAAGATGATTGAAAATCAAATTGTGATACCGACAAATTTGGTGTGTGTCTACTAGCAACCAACAATAAGCAACTTGTGACATTCAGCAGTTACATCCAACAAACGCACCAGCAGAGAATAATTATCAAGAAACTAAATAATGACTAATATTATAAATAAACCTCAAAGGTGGCCAAACTAAAAGGCAAGAAAATGGGTCTTTAAAATTAAATGAAAAGACATGCTCTGTGCTCTGCAGTGTCTCTATTTTTACCCCCATTTATTTCCTCCTTTGTACTCTTCCACAATCTCTCCATTCTTTCAGCTTATCTGCACACTATAGCTCTGTTTCATCTGTGAGCCGCAGAATGGACTGCGGTCTGCCGCATATTTAATGTGATTACTGAGTTACTGTTCTTTGACCCATCCCAAAATGCCTTGCATTTTCCTCCTTAGAGATAATGAACCCCCCTCAGACATCCGGTGAAGACCTCAACCCCTCTATCCGGGCTGGATGAGTAGGTTCCTTCATCCATCTTGTTTTCCTTAATATGTTGAATCTGTTAAATGCAGAAAACAAGAGAAGGACAGAGGGGAAAAGAGGTGGACTGTTCTCTCCTGCAATGTGAGAGCACAGCAAATCCCACCACTGCCAGACCTCTGAACGCTCAGAGAATTCCTCCTTGTTTTCTTTTCGTGTGTTGTATAAGCATGTGCATATGCATAGGAGACCAGGCGCTGACATTTCAAATGGCGGCTGTCTTCTTTATGGAGCACGCACACCTCTTATTTCTCTCCCCTTTTTCTTCGGCTTCATCTATCACGATAAATGGCTGTTTGACAGACTGAGAGCCGTCCATCAGCGCCTAAACCCCACCCCCATCGCACCGGGACCGGCCCCACCCGATCAGGGGTTACGTTGCATGTGCGCAAGCTGCGTGAAATGGTTTCTAGAGCCCTTAACTTCCACAGACAACAGACAAGACCCTCCCTGCAGGGGCCAGCTGACCTGCAGGGTGTATGTGTGCGCGTTTCAAATGGTTTCCTTCTTTTAAAGCGGATGGCTTTTGGTTTCATAGTCAACAGAATAGATTCTCCCATCAGGGAGTTATTGGCCTGTACCACGCACATGTGTGTATATGAAAGAGGGTCCCAAACCTCTGTTCTAAGTACACGGCCTCTTCCCGTCTTTTAAACAGTGCCATGCGGTGCAACCACAATCCTTCTCTTTCCTATAAGCTCCATCTAAACAACACATACAGCGCGATCCTAAAGTCTGTGACCATATTTAAAATAACAGACATTAGCTATGTTTCCATCTAAAGTTGCAAATTTAATTTGTGCGCTGAATTTGAGTATTGCATAAAATATTTGCAATTAAAACTGCGTTTCCATCGAGTGAGTCGAAGAGGCACTTCCTGATAACCTGGGGTTAAGTATCATTACGAAATTTAGGAGAAGCCACTGTAATAATATAATCATTTTTATATACAATAACTTGCGTCTCAGAGTGCGCTGACTAAACACGTGTGATCTTGCTTTCTTGGGCAGATTCCTGCTGTTTGTGAAAACAGTTTATGTAAGATTTATTTTTCGTATCGGATATATTTTTCCGACTCAGTGTATTTTAAGAAATCATGCAAACCTTGCCTTTGTTTATGCAATATACCAAAAAGTGCATAAAAATGGTGGATGGAAACAGATATTGATTATGTGAATCCTTTGTACAGATGGTCATGCTTCCTTGAATATCAAGATGCTATTTGGATCATCTCAAATCATGCTGGAGTACTCCAGTCTTCAATGTCACAATTCTTCAGAAATCATTCTAATATGTTGATTTAGTGCTCAGGAATCATTTCCTATTATTATCAATGTTGAAAACAGTTGTGCTGCTTAATAGTTTTGTGGAAACTATGGTACTACTTTTCAGGATTCTTTACTTTCACTTAATACATTTAATCCATCCTTCCTTGAAGAATAAAATAATTTATTTCTTAAAAGACAATTTCTGACCCAACGTCAGAACAGTAGTATTATATAAAACTAGAATATTTATAATACAAAGTTTAAAATGCAAATGAAAACAAAACAAAAAGAAGAATTTTCAGAAGTGCTCCTGACTTTTGGGCCCCACTGTATCACTTTATTTCTATCTTTCAGAGAAAAAGCGACAGAGAGCAAAGACAGACTGGAGGGAAAAGCTTTGCATGAAAATCCAAAACAAAATCTATAACTGTTCTGGAAAAGAGTCACACAGGGAAATATGTCACATGCTTTGATGTGCGGGGGGCCCTGAAGTGATCCGTCAGCTGCCGTGTCTTTTCATCTCTTCTCAGAGCTTGTGTTATAAATGGTGACATGTAACTGGTTTTTCAAATAAACATACACCTCAGACTCAATACTCACATCCAGGGTGTCCTCGTTTATCACCAGCAGGCCCATGTTCTTCGTGAGCAGTTTGCAGGAGTGTCCTTCAAGACAAAAAAAAAAAGAAAAGAAAAAAGAAAACTCATTACTTAAACCTTTCACTAAGCTTGAAAACATATGGTATGTTTGCGGGGAAAAAACACCTCGCTTGGCTTTCGAACAAATGACGAATGGTACGCCGCAATGTAGTATTTTAGAAATGCATCAACATTATTAAGATATGTTATGTGTAACCACAGTAACGGATGAAAGAAATGACTAATTGCGGAGTGAAAAGCACATATTGTGATTAAAGTTTACAGCAAACCTGAGTTTAAGACTCCCACATCGCATTGGTTTTAACATGCCTCTTCGCTGTTCATATGAGATCACAACTGGAAGGCTGACAACAGGCTCTCTCGGCCCGATTAAAAAAGCACAACATCCCATCATCCATCAGGATGTGTCTAAACAACATAAAGGGAACACGTCCACTTGCGTTTTAATAGGTTACTGACACCTCAGTATTTGGGGAGTGATGTCATTGGAAAGCAGTTTATGTGTGTGCGCTTTTAGATGGTAAGAATCAATGGAATACCAGTGTTAAATAAGATTTACTGTAAAAGACAAGAATTCAAGAAGTAGTAGTTAAATTAAATTGCATGAAGTAATTATATATCGGATTGACAATATTTACAGCCTACCAAGGCTACTGATTGACATAAGAATAATTACTTAATTTTGGTAGCATAAGACTGGGTAAGTAAATTATTATAAATAGATCCATAAATGTTGCTGCGGTCAAGGACTTTATACCATATTATACTAGTAAAATTTCCAAATTTTATTTTATGTTTTCTAAATAAATAAAGTCAAAATCATAACCTAAAAAAATCATAACCTTATTTATTACAGAATTTATTTTGTCTTTTTTGAGTTTATATCCTGCAATTCTGACTTTTTCCAACATAATTGTGATATTGTGAACTTGCTTGTGGAGAAAAAAATCTAAATTGTGAGTTAACAATTTTATGTTTAAAATGTTATATTATGTAAAATTGTATAGGTTTAAATATTTCATGCTATAACTGTAGGGCTAACACATTCTCTCCCCTATGAACTGCATATGCAAATATTATTTAGACTTACTGTTTACATCAAATTCAATCACAGTTTCATTCCGACACTAAAGGCGACATTTTTTTCTCTTATTCCACTGTTTTCTTGCCAGCACACTGCATACACGGCTACAAGTGATGTAACTGTAATGTCTGCTTCCGAATGGTCTATGGAGCCTGTACATGTCAACTTCAAGCCTTAGAAGTTGGCACATTTGTGAGCTCAACCTAAGAATCCAAATATGCACATTTCAACAGAAAACAAAAAAAGATGAAAGCTGCAAGCAGCGATGAAACGAAATTCCTGTTGAGTTTTCAGATTTTGCTACACAGGTCCTCTTTTGTAGGTTTTGGGCTGTAACGTGTCTACATGTGTTTGTGTAAGAAAAATATTCATATTTAACACATTATAAAGCAAAGCTTCTGACAGATCGCCTTCAGTATTCAATTTACGGAAAAATCGTAATTGGCGCGACATAGCATAAGCGTTTTGAGGTGTTATACTTTCTTTGTGAGTTGAATACAGAAAGCGGTCTGTCAGAAACTAGATATTTTACTTTATAAAGTTTTAATATGGACATTTTCTTACAAAAACCTCTGCCATGTGGATTACTTTTATAATGTGTTTTGCCTGAAAGAAGAATGTTATATACACCTAGGATGGCTTGATGTTGAGTAATTGATGTGGTAATTTTCATTTTTGGGTGAACTATCCCTTTAAGGAAATGTGAATGCCCCATTACAAAATTATGACCAAATTCAACAAGCGTATGAATGAATGTGTATTTGTGTGCCGCTGTGCTGTCCTGTCATTTCTGTTGAAACAGTTTCTGTTGATTTCAAACTTGCATATTCACCAAAATTTCCTCTCTGTGTGGAAAATGGATTTGGTTTCCTGACAGTGACCCAAACCTTAACACATTTCCGCAGCTTCTTTCTGACCGCTGGCAGTATAATGTCACCATAATTCTCTCCAACCCGGTTAAACAAAAACACCCTTGGTAGAAGCGATAGATTTTACATTGTGACACCTGCATGATGCAGCATAATTCTGCATGAATCTGGAAAGGAGGCATTGAGGTTACACTTAGTGGTTGCATTGGCTCCGTGCTGCTTCAGGGTGGATTTTCATTCAGTTTGTTGGCAGTGACTGTGGGTTAGAAGAGGGCATGTTGAGTTGTTTGCGTTGGCCGCATGCTGTTTGTTTGGGCTTTAATCTCTGAGGCTTTACAGTGGCACCCAGTGGCCAGGAGCAACAGCCCAGCGGTAGCAGCACAGTGTGGATAGCTCGCATGTCCTCGCTCCAACTCTCTGCTTAATGGCCTGATACATTAATAAGGCCGTCAGAGAGCTAGTGTGGAGAGAAAAACTGGAGCGGTTTCATGTACTATGTGCAAGAGGCGGCCAAACAGCCCTAAGTACCCACTAACCCCAGATTAAACTGCACTTGACTTCACAGTGCTGGGGTTCAATTCACTTCTGATAGTTTTTAATATGTTTCTGGAAAGTGCTAGAGTTATTATTATTATTTTTTTTTTTTAACACGCTGTGGTGTTAACTTATGGATTCATGTTTTGAAAGTGACAAAAGAGAATAATTAGGCTAAGTTCACACTGTGAGCCTTAGTGCTCAATTCCTATTTATTGCTCAGATGCAGAAGATTTTTTTGTATAGCGGTTCACTTTGTTTTAAATGTGAACCGATGCAACAATACAATTAGTCCAAGGTTCAATACAAACCTCGGTTTTTAACCACAGTTTTCGGTTTCTTTTCGGTATATATTTTTTGGTATTCTATTCTTATGTGTCAGGAAGAGAAAGAGGTAAAGAAGAAAATGTTTTTATTGTAATACTCGTTCTTTATTTTACTTAAACGACTTGAAAAACCTTACTTAAACTTTGTACACATTCCTGGTGTATTATATAATAATCATATATATATATATATATATATATATATATATATATATATATATATATATATATATATATATATATATATATATATATATATATATATATATAGAGAGAGAGAGAGAGAGAGAGAGAGAGAGAGATTTACAGTGACAGCCCAGAGATGTACAGTAGCATTTAAGTATGAAATTCAAAGAATAAATGTAGGCTAAAATTAAAACTACATAGTCTTCAATATGCAATATACACTGATTGAAAGCTACTGTATATACTTTATTCAAGAGCAGTGAGTGATTTTTCTTGTTTTTAGTTGGTTTATTAACATAATTTTAGAGGTGAACTGTCCCTTTAAGGACAAGTGTTCGCAATCACTGTGCTGCTAATGCTGTCTTCACGTGCTATTGTAATTATGGTAAATATGAGTTTCAAAATTTGAATGGGATAAGCTCATATTCACGACTTCAGAAGTGGGAATTATCGATTTTACTTTCACTTTAGACATAATCAACTGTGTTTATATATGTTAACTTGGTGTATATTTGACAGTATTAGTGCAGTAAGACTACTTAGTCTATTAATCAAATGTGTTTGACATGTGCGCGTGCGCTCAACTTTAGTGCATATGATTGGATATTTGCTCATATCAGCACGTAGACTCACAGGCACACTTAAAAAGAGCCGAAATAAACTGAGATAAATATATTTTAAACGAAGAGAAATATAAATAATTAATTAAATGCAAAACCGATGCATTTATTCAATATTATATTGAGAATTGTGACATCCCTAATATACAGGTCCTTCTAAAAAAATGAGCATATTGTGCATTATTCATTATTGTATTCATTATTTTCCATAATGTAATGATAAAAATTAAACTTTCCTATATTTAAGATTCATTGCACACCAACTGAAATATTTCAGGTCTTTTATTGTTTTAATACTGGTGATTTTGGCATACTGAAAAATGCCAAAAAAATCTAAAAAAAATTAGCATATTTCATCCAACCAATATAAGAAAAGTGTTTTTATTACAAAAAAGTCAAACTTCAAATAATTATGTTCAGCTATGCACTCAATACTTGGTCGGGAATCCTTTTGCAGAAATGACTGCTTCAATGCGGTGTGGCATGGAGGCGATCAGCCTGTGGCACTGCTGAGGTGTTATGGAGGCCCAGTATGCGTCGATAGCGGCCTTAAGCTCATCCAGAGTATTGGGTCTTACGTCTCTCAACTTTCTCTTCACAATATCCCACAGATTCTCTATGGGGTTCAGGTCAGGAGAGTTGGCAAGCCAGTTGAGCACAGTAATACCATGGTCAGTAAACCATTTACCAGTGGGTTTGGCACTGTGAGCAGGTGCCAGGTCGTGCTGAAAAACGAAATCTTCATCTCCATAAAGCTTTTCAGCAGATGGAAGGATGAAGTGCTCCAAAATCTTCTGATAGCTAGCTGCATTGACCCTGCCCTCGATAAAACACAGTGGACCAACACCAGCAGCTGACATGGGACCCCAGACCATCACTGACTGTGGGTACTTGACACTGGACATCAGGCATTTTGGCATTTCCTTCTCCCCAGTCTTCCTCCAGACTTTGGCACCTTGATTTCCGAATGACATGCAAACTTTGAGCAACAGTCCAGTGCTGCTTCTCTGTAGCACAGGTCAGGCGCTACTGCCACTGTTTCTGGTTCAAAATTGGCTTGACCTGGGGAATGCGGTACCTGTAGCCGGTTTCCTGCACACGCCTGTGCACGGTGGCTCTGGATGTTTCTAATCCAGACTCAGTCCACTGCTTCCGCAGGTCCCCCAAGGTCTGGAATCGGTCCTTCTCCACAATCTTCCTCAGGGTCCGGTCACCTCTTCTGTTTTTTTGGCCACACGTTTTCCTTCCCACAGACTTCCCACTGAGGTGCCTTGATACAGCACTCTGGGAACAGCCTATTCGTTCAGAAATTTCTTTCTGTGTCTTACCCTCTCGCTTGAGGGTGTCAATGATGGCCTTCTGGACAGCAGTCAGGTCGGCAGTCTTACCCATGATTGCGGTTTTGAGTAATGAACCAGGCTGGGAGTTTTTAGAAGCCTCAGGAATCTTTTGCAGGTGTTTAGAGTTAATTAGTTGATTCAGATGATTAGGTTAATAGCTCGTTTAGAGAACCTTTTCATGATATGCTAATTTTGAGATAGGAATTTTGGGTTTTCATGAGCTGTATGCCAAAATCATCAGTATTTAAACAATAAAAGACCTGAAATATTTCAGTTGGTGTGCAATGAATCTAAAATATATGAAAGTTTAATTTTTATCATTACATTATGGAAAATAATTAACTTTATCACAATATGCAATTTTTTTTTAGAAGGACCTGTATATATATATATATATATATATATATATATATAATTAATGATAATAATAATAATAATAAATATATAAATATATAAATATATATATATATATATATATATATATATATATATATATATATATATATATATATATATATATATATATATATAAGGGCCGGGACTCGATTAAAAAAATTAATCTAATTAATTAGAGGCTTTGTAATTAATTAATCGAAATTAATCGCATTTTAATTGCATATAAATATTTGACCTGAGAACAGTGAGAAGTAATTTTTCACATGGATTTTTAGTATACAATTGAATAATGACTGAATACATAAGCTTAATCAACAAAATATTGTTCATTTATTTCAGTCCAGCAGACCAGTGCAATGTTTGCCATTAAGTGTAGCAATAGCGTATTTGTGATATTTGAGGCTCGATGTGCTGCGGTGATACACAAATTCCTTGTTGTATAGCTTGCACACAACCATGCTCTTGTTGACGCTTCCATCCTTTCGTTTTTTAAAACAAAATTACCTATCCACGGGGCCAAGCAAAGCAGTCTCATCAGCTTCTTTGTTCATGTTCACACTGGTTTGTTGTTGTCGTGACGTGACTCGTGAACGCTAGTTGGTGTTCCAGTATAATCGGTCCCTCAAACTCATTCATTGAAAAACTTTCAAAAACTTTCAATTTTGCAAAAATAAGTGTAGTAAAAATTGTTATTTATTTTTTGCGTAATTAATCTTAATTAACGAGTTTAAGTCCCGTAATTAATTATTCCTAATTAATTCCCGGCCCTTAATATATATACATATACATACATACACACACACACATACATACTCAGACACTACATCCAACAATTTTAAAATTACCTTTAAAAATTAAAATAAACTTTGCAATATGGCACAGTAAAGCGCTTATATTTTCCAGATTTTTTTTTTTTTTTGTACAATGATATAGTATTCAATTTTTCATATTTAAATATTTAATAAATATTTGTATATTTAATGCTTAATATTTTCTCGCACATTACAAATGGGTTACTAATATGAAATTCAAAAAATACTATATTTTAAAACTGCTGGTCTAATCCATTTGTCAGACATGTTTGAACACCGCTGGCAAACGATTCTGGGAACCTAAACTAGCTGGAAGACACTTGTCATCCTCCAATTTCTCCAAATGATAAATTGCAAAAAATACAAAGTAAACACAGACATGGGCGTCTTTATTTTACACTGCATGCCAGCCAAGCAGAGGTCCAGTAAAAATCCCTTCCTCTCTGAATGTGTATGTTTTCAAGCCGCGGCACAGCTGGCCGGTGGGCACAATGGGCTGATTCAGGATCAGTGTTGGTAGGTGGCCACAGACTGCGTTCCTTTAGGATCTGTTTTTCTGACTGTAGCATTTAAGGTTAGGACTGTTCAAAAGCCACACTGGTAATCACGCAGCTGTCGGGCTAATACGAGACGCCACTTCACACAAAAATAGGTGGGGGAGACTTTAGCCTGTTTTGAAAGCTGGCGGTAGTTGCATGGACAGACTAGTGCCGAACGGGTCGAGGACACATGCGTTGCGTCAGCTTTCGGATGAGGAAAGAAACCAAATGCCTAGTACCTGTGTGACAGCCGGGCAGGAAAGGCTATGTTTGTTTGCGTGTAAGAGTGAGAGAGGTCTGGGGAAAGATTGTGTATATTTTTGATCATTTAAATTAGGGAGAGAAATACTCACTGGTTAATGTCAAAACATAAGAAAAAAACCTAATGCACCGCATCTGTAAGAACTAAAGAGAACTAAAATATGAAAAATGCAGCCCACAGGTGACGAACATGCTCTTATAGGTCGCTATGAACCTTGAAGCTATACATGTATATCAGAAGTGCATATCAATACATACAATCAGTTATGTTTAATTCACCTATGTTGATGGCGGTCTCCTGTTTGTCTCCAGTCAGGATCCAGATCTTAATGTCAGCTTTCATCAGGGTCTCAATAGTTTCTGGTACTTTGTCTTGAAGTTTGTCTTCAATAGCTGTGGCCCCCAACAACTGCAGGTTCTGCAGAAAAAAAATTACAATTTATAATATAAATCAATCAACACCAAATGCTGACATGATGTATATTAATCTTCAAGCAGATGGAGATGGAGGAAAAGCATTAAAAGGTGTCATGACCTGGCTTTTAATTTTTTTTAATATTGTTGTCTGAGGTCAACTTATGACGTTTTGCATGGGTTTTATATTCAAAAATATATATAAAAAATAGTAATATGCTATTTTCTACACTGGTTTTGAGGCTCTCTCCTGAACGCTCAGATCTTATTGGCAGCTAGGATTGGATAAGATTTGCATATTTAATGAGCTTCAGCTCCCTTGTCAGTCCATGTGGAAATTGTTTTGAAAGTGTATGGAAAGACAGCAACCGAAATGAATCGCCAACATGGCTTGCAAAACTTCTTTATTAAACAAACATTAATTTATCTCTCATCCACCCGCAATTCATTGGAATGTTATTTTTTATTACTTGGCCTGCCCCATCTTATTTTTTAAGTCAAGAGAGTGAACAACACACATCAAGAAACTAATGTTATTCACTATTTAATATTTCACTATTCAAGACTTACGTCTCATATCTGTGGTGGTGAAATGAAGGAACAAATGCACATGTTTTCCACACATGAGCTGGATCTTCATTAAAAATAAAGTTCATCCATGCATTCATAATATTTTAATCTGAATGAAGCTCATGTGGCATTAGGCATGTGCCGATTTTCGGTAATTCCATATATCACGATAATGAATGTGCATGATATTGTTATCGTGGGCACTTCAAATCATCGTAAATAATAATTTATTAACAATTATTAATGTTTTTTATAATGCACTCAAGAATATGTGGCCCATTAATTGTATAAATGCTCAACACCGCTGTATTCTGAGTCAAAGGGACACACGCTCAGATGTAAATGAGAAGCACATGAACAAGTGAAGGAGACGCGCTAATGAAGAGCCGCTCAGTGACAGCAGTGGGCGCTGATGAACTGCAGAATGCAGCGATTACCCCGGAAACCCCGTAAACAAAAGCAACCGCGCCAGTGACGTTTTTAAGACATTAAAACGTCGTTTTTGTAATCTCAATATTGTTCATCAAAGCACCAAATACTTAGTACTTAAAGACTTAATAGGCTATTTATTTTCAAACTTAAACATTATGTTTTAATCTAGACTACAACATGCCCTAATGATTAGAATTTTTTTGGATTAGTTGTCCAAAAGACATACGACTTCATTAGTTAACATGTTAATTTATTATTACCAAACTGTCAATAAAAAATACTTATAAAGAATTTATTATTCAAAGTAATGCTAATTTCTTAGTTACAGTTTAATAACAAAATAACCTTTTTAATGGACCTAAGATAAAACTAACAATGATCAGTATTTCTTAACTAACATTACCAAAAACATTATACTTTGTGTTACAAATGTAGCTATTGTCTCAGTGAATGCATTACATAATGAGACCTTATATTAATTTGTTACCTGTTGTTCTTTAAAGCCTAATTCTTTTGCACTTTAATCTGTTTGAAAATTTTACTATTACAGCTCTGAAAAAAATTAAGAGACCACTTAACATTGATTTCTCTTAATTTTTTCCAGAGCTGTATATATATATATATATATATATATATATATATATATATATATATATATATATATATATATATATATATCATTTCAGTCATCTGATGGTTTGGGCTCCTTGCCACCATCACCTTTGGTTTGCTTAGTTGGGATATAAAAGAAATAATACTTAATCACACTGACTATTGGACGAGAACAAAAATGAGCTCAATTGAGCTGAATGAGACACCACTGTTGTCTGCAGAACTACTTTATAGCTGAAACTAATTTATTTCAAAATGATGAATTTTGCCACACACACCATTACTCAATTGATTTTAATCAACATTGAACTGACTGACACTATTGTCTGCTTTAGAGCTGCTCAATGTCCTTATTCGGCTCAAATCAGTTCAGTGTTGAATCAGTTTAGTTTAATAACTGTGTAAAGTTTATTCATTATGAAATACTGTCTTTTTTTTAGAGCTGCTTTACAGCAGAATTTGATTGTCTAATTTTTGATTAAATTTGCATAGTTATATTCCTGTTTATTGCTGACTGTGAAGCTGCTTTGAAATCTGTATTATATTAAGCTATTTCTAAATAAAAGTGACACACACACACACACACGCACACGCACACGCACACGCACACGCACACGGCCTTATAAGCAGATTAAAGAAAGGGATGATGTACAATTAGCCAGACATCATTAGAAAACAAACCCAGTGATCAGGATCATGTATCACCCTGTTGGGTTTTATTTTGGGATAATGACCAGACAATAATACATTAACCCACTCACCGAGCTTACCAAATAAATAAATACATGAGCATGAAATATTGATCAATTATATTTCAAACAATAAATAGAGAGAGACTGTAAAGTGATACAAAAGACTAGTACAGCTGTAGGAAAATCCATGTGTTCCATTAAACATTAAATTAAACATGGAAGAGTGTTCTGAGCTACATTATCCATTCCTGCTGGTGTTTTCCTATAATCAGAGGACTATCCTTACAGTTAGATGCAAATGTAGGACCAGAGGGACATTCAAGAAATGTATCATGCTCAGATCACAAAGACTCAGTTATGTGTGTATGAGAGAGAGGGGTGGAGACTGTGGACTGTTAATGTGTTTTTCTCAGGAAGCCCCAGCCCTTTGACCAGCCATGATCCTATTTGGAGTGGACAGGATTTTGACAGGACCTCATAGAGGATAGTCAGCTGCACCAAAGGAGGGGGGAGAGAGAGAGAAAGAGAGAGAGAGAGCGAGAGAGAGAGTAAAATGCTTCCTGTAAATCTGATCAGTAATGTGGTGAGGGTGCAACCTTTACTTTTTGTCATGCTCTATTTCTATTTAAGCCTTAAACGGCCATGGATAATATTATTTTTCTGTCTTGTATTCAAACGATCATTGCTTAATTTTCTTGTGATCTTGGGATAACAAAAGTTGTTCTCTCATAATTGCGACTTGATCTTCTCTAAGTTACACAACTTCGCCAACAGGTGGCAGTATACAACCAAATTACTGATGTGTGCGCTACAGCCTATCCACCATACTGTCATACTGGCCCAGATTGAAAGCATTGAAGACCTTTCGTGATCGTGTTAATTTGTGCAGTATTGTGTGCATTAAATAATTAATTAAATGAAATTGATGTCACTGTATTGTTTGCACCTTATTGTGCATATTTAGGAAGCCATTTTAATCTTCAGTCTAGGGTAACTGTTAGTTTACCCCATCGTATCCCTCAATGTATAGCCTATTGATAAGAAATATGAATTTTGCCAAATTTGGCAGAATTTACATGTGAAATGTGAGCTGAGACTCTTATTGGTGCATCAACTTAAGAGTCAAAATATTTAATAAATCATATTTTAAGGGATTCAAGCAAAAATAGACAATCCATTTGAAAGTCTTCATAGTCAAGAATCATTGTATGTAAACTTGATTTGAAAATGATTATTTAAATAGTACATTAATTATTTTATTATTCTCAGAGAGAAAATCAGATGTTCAGGGGTTTAACTTCCAAAGGGAACACGAGGTGCCAACGCTGCCACCTGCTGATGGAAAGATGCAATTACATCTGTCAAACGAGAGGCTTTTATGTGAAATGATTGATTAGGTCCGTTTTCTCAGAAAAGTTGGCAGCACTGCTTCAGCCAGTGATTAACGATAGTGGTTGTCCATGTTTGACGAGCACTTCCAGAGCCTAGCTTTCCACAGGTCCACTACTGTGCTTTCCTCATGGTTTGAGCCTAAACGTTTACACTTTTTCAGATGCCATGTGAGCAGAGAAAACCCAGCTTTCATAGATCAAACTGAAGCTAAGGAACTGTTTTGGGACCTGCCAAACTAACATGAGAGGCATGTAGCAGTATACCTGCAGACTGTCCTCAAATTCCCCAGTGCTCTCAGAAGCACGTGTCATTTGTGAAATGAGCCCATGTTGACTTTACCTTACACCGTCATTCTTATGAAGACAAATTGCCTCATGGACTTGTGAGGATAAGTTAACACAACATGTTCTTTGTTGGTGGATTTTAACAACTATTACCAAGGACTATTGCTTGTGGGAGGACAACCGGGAACATTGTCCTGAGTGCCCATGAAGGTATTTACACTACTGTTCAAAAGTGTAGGGCTGGGCAGATCTTTTTACATTTTTTTGAAACAAGTCTCTTATGCTCGTTACCACTGAATTTTTTTCATAAAAAATATAGCAAACACAGTATTATTGTGAAATATTATTAAACAACTATTGATATACTGACTTGATTATATATATATATATAGTACAGGCCAAAAGTTTGGACACATTACTATTTTTAATGTTTTTGAAAGAAGTTTCTTCTGCTCATCAAGCCTGCATTTATTTGATCAAAAATACACACACACACACACACACACACACACACACACACACACACACACACACACACACACACACACACACACACACACACACACACACACACTTAATATTGTGATATAATATTACAATTTAAAATATTTGGTTTAATTTATTATACTTTAAATTATCATTTATTTCTGTGATGCAAAGCTGAATTTTCGGAATACTCCAGTCTTCAGTGTCACATGTGACATTCAGTCTATCACATGATCCTTCAGAAATCATTCTAATATTCTGATTTATTATGAGTGTTGGAAACAGTTCTGCTGCCTAATATATTAGATGAATAAAATTACTATTAATAACAGTTAAATTAATGTGTAAATAACTGCATTTATTCAAAATAAAAACATTTTCAAATAATATAAATCTCCTTTACTACCAATTTTTATCAATTTAATACATCCTTGCTGAATAAAAGTATTGATTTATTAAAAAAAAAAAAAAGCCTGACCCCAAATTACTGACCAGTAGTGGGATAGTAAGTAAGGGGAAGTAAAATATCCAAAACTTCTAAAACACATCCAAAAATCATGATATGATACTATAGTTATCGAAGGTAATACCATGAAACATTTTGGTGGTACTTGTATGTGTAAAATAAAATAAGAATTATATATTGCCTTCCCTTGCGGTTTCTATGGCTTAGTATTGCTGCAGCAAGGACAAACATATAATGTTTTGGAAGGTTCTGTGACCTTTGAATGGAGACCACTTTATCTGTGCCCACTGGAAAAGCTATTTCGATGCCTCACCTTTTCAATCAGTTCATAGCTTTCCTCCATCTTGAGTGCCCTGTTTTGGAGAGAAGTTGAGGCACGATGATAAATCTCCAGCCACTGCTGGTAGGTCGACTCTGAGATGTCGGCCACAGCGAAACACAGCGTACGCAGACCTGCATAAAACACACAAAGATGAATACATGAGCTTCTCTTAGATATGCTAATTCTCAACATCTTCCTGCCCTCAGAAAATCCCTTTCCTCTAATCTTTCTGAAGAAGAAAGCCATCGTCAGCTGAGTGGATGAGCTCTGCTCAACATGAATTATTCATATGGGGGTGTTTAAAAGACAAAGCTACTGATTGCTTGAGGTTTCTATTAGACTGACACATCACAGTTGTTCCACCAGGGGGCAGTGTCTTCATGAAACTGAATCACTGCAGGACGTCAGCCCACTCAAGCACACACTTCACATCAGGCTCTCATTGATCTGCTAGAGGAGAGGATCTGGCAACCATCATCAACACCTACAGTGATTTGATTGGATTGTGGGGTGAACAGACTAACATTTTATTACGGATGAACAGAGGAGAGAAATCAGATACTAGGCAGGTGTGTTTGTCTCTCACCTTCTGTGGCAAACTGTTCCAGGTGTTTCAGCGTGATGTCCTTGTATCTGGAGCTGTCTGCTAATCGCTCATAGATCACGGTGTCCTGGGAGACAAAAACATGGGGCGTAATTCTTCTACTCTGCTTTTTATGTGACCCGTGAATGGCGGCACAGAGGAAAAGAGAGTGATAACATATGTCTGACTAATACATTCATTCTTTCTTTCCTTCATGAACATATTTATAGTAACACTTTAATATTTGATCCGTTTTAATGCATCACACAACAGCTGGGATGTGATGTAGGAGGAAAAACATCTCTTTCCATCATTCTCTGAGCACTGAGGAGAGCTCACATTTCTTACACAGACACACACAGATCAATATTATATTATGGCTAACATTACTAATTGATCAAATGAAAATAGACATTGATTATTAAAGATTTGTTATGCAATATAAATATATTGTTGCCCACTCATTTAGTTTTAGACCTAATATTAAACCTAAAATGTAAGTAGCTTTTTTATCTATGATGTTTTAAACTGATTTAAAAATGATTTTAAAGGTAGCTTGTAGCTTCATGCTTAACATAGCGTATATTTATATATTTATATTCTACAGCCTTCAATTTGTTCAAAGGGAATACTGAAAAAGATGAGGGTTTTTTAACATGCTACGGAAAACTGATAATTGAAGGAATAATTGGCAGATTACCCGATTACCAAAAGAATAATCAGTGCAAAGGCAGTGTGCTTTGTGCATGTCTGGCTCTTCATTTCTTTACAAGAGAAAACACTCAGTGGCCAGGGTTTAGTTGCAAGCGTCTGACGGCTCAGTTACCATAGCAACAGACAGATACTCACAGCTCCTTTGCAATAAAGGCGGATCTTTCCTGATGGAGTGCGCATGATGACTGACATCCTCTTCCTGGCACTGTTGGGTGAGGGGTGACAAAACAACACCATCATCCATCACCGTTACTATCATAATCATTGACACCCTTATAATCATCGCCACTATGAATAAATATGGAGCTGAAATACAGCAAAACCATCATGGCAGTATTTTGTTTTCCATCCAGCAGAATGAATGGGCAGAGCTGAACACATAACAATGAAAATGGAAATGAAAACATCTACAAAAAAAAAAAAAAACTACTTGCTCTGCAATAATTTACCTTGTGAATTCCAAAACATGCAGCAATTCATATTTCTCCTCCTCTCCAAGCTGTAAGACAGAAAGACAGAAAAATGTCAACGCACTGTCTCAAGAGGTCAAGGTTTAGCGTGGTCTGGTTAGCCTCTGTAGGCAGTTATCGTCATTCCATCATCTGAATCCTTCTCCATTATTGGCAAACAGGCTACCCCTCCCCCCCAAGCAACATACTGTATAAATATATTTCACTATATTAGAAGATATTTTACCATTTTCTTTTCTTTATGTAAATTGTATAAGTTAATAAGTAATTAGTTAAATACATAAATAAACTCAAATAAACCATTATAAATCAATTACTTGTCACTGGAATCTCGTCATGCTTGGTTAGGACACTGTATTAGTTTGAGATCTCTCTACCGTTCTGTTAGCTCATTTTGACAGACTGAACTTCATCTCGACACCAGGCAGCAGGAAATTAAAACTTTTAATTGCTTTTTTTGGCCCCGTGACTTGTGGAGGTAAGCGAGTATGGTGATGGGGTGGATGATGGGAGTTGTCTTGCACTGAAGGGCCAAAATTAGAGCGTGTTACAGGCCAGGAAGCACAAGACTTGCTCTCTTCCCCTGGCGCTGCCATCAGATTAACCAATTACAGCTGCAAAGTGTGACTCCTCACTCCCAGGTCTAAGAAAACAGCAGCGCCTTCTGTCTCGCTAATTAAATTCTCTCTAATCTTCACTCAGCAAGTTTCTATTAAGAGCTCCGTGCAGATATCTTCAGCACATCGGCTGGCGCTCTGGCTCTCACCATCCCCTCCAGTGCTGCAAAATCTCTCACATTTTTTTCTTTACAACTAAAGAAAGAGTGAGAAACAGAAGGGTGGGGGGAGGCACTGCATGTAACTGCATCAAACCATCGCATACCCCAGATCTCCTCCATTGAGACATTGCGAAAAAAAATAAAAATAAAATTGCACCCGGTACTGCGAAACAGTCAGAAAAGCTATAAGAGCATCTCTTTTTAATTCAACTCTTCCGTCATTTTAAACCAACAGAAGCAAAAAATGACTAACACTTTAGGGTGCAATTCTCACCATCACCCTAATATTACTAATTATTAGTGCTTATAAAGCACATATTAATGCCTTATTCTGCTTGATGTTATTCTACATCCCTAATCCAACCTAATACCTAAACTTTTAATAAGCAATAATTAAGAGTTTGAGGCAAAATTTGTAGTTAATAGTTAGATAATAATGAGAACTGGACACTACTCTAAACTGTGACCAATTTTTTTATTTTTTTTGGAAGACACACCAAGCATTACATTAAACCAGTTAAGTGGGTCAGATGGTAATTCAGTAACTGCCGAGATGGAATCAGCAAGTTCTTTTTTGGAACTTTAATACCATGAGTACCTTTGGGCAATTGAGTAAAAAAAACAAAAACAAAAAACTCATGAGATTTATTTGTTCATAAATCACTCAAAATTCAATTTATCTTCAATTCAGTCTTCAATTTGGGAAAAATAATAATAATGGTAACAATTTACAATAAAAAAAAAAACAGTTATTAATCTTGACTAATGATAATTTCTACAGGAATTAATATTCTATTATTCAAAAGTGTGGGGTCTTTAAGATTAAAAAAAAATGTCAAGGCATTTATTTGATCAAAAAAGTAAAAACATACGTGTATTGACATGTTTTCCATTTTAAAATAACGATATATATAATGATATAAATTATTATAAATGTCAACTTGCAACATATTAGAAATGTTGAAAGTTGAGCTGCTTAATTTTTGTGTAAACTTTGATCCATTTTGTTCAGGATTCATTGACGAAGTTCAAAAGAACACCATTTATTTGAAAAAGTTCTTAAAATTTCTTTACAAATAAAATCTTTCTGACCTCAAATTTTTTTAAGTCTTTAACATTTAAAAATGGAAGAAAAAGGCTGTAAAAAAATAACTGGTTCCACTTTATTTTAAAGTGTCATTGTTACAGTTAATTAGCTACATGTACTTACTATAGGGTTAGGGTAGGATTAGAGTTTGGTTCAGGGTTAGTTGCATGCAATTATGCATAATTTACTGTTATTACTACATGTAAAATATGTAACAAGGACACTTTAAAATAAAGTGTTACCAAATAGTTTTATTCACTAAAGTTAATAAAGTAAATCATATTGTAATTTTTTTTAAATATTAATTCGAGTTTTTTTTTGCTGTGGAGACTATATTAGTAAAAGGGTTATTTGTTTCAGACACAAATAATGTTCGCTATTCATTGACTCGAAATGAAGTTGCCACAGGTCCACGATGGCTTCCTCGCTATCATACATTATAATAAGGATATAATGGAGGTGTTGAAGAGGGACCCCGCAGTACAAATTGCCTTTAATAGTTCTCTAGAGTGCAAAGTGTGAGTGAGCTATGCAGCATGACAGAGGGTGAGTCACATTCCCACTGCAACTCATCATCTATTCCCAAAACGTCTTTACTTACCGACTCCACAATAACACAGTCTGGAGTTCTCCCAGAGAACACGAAACCCAGGTTTTCTGCGGCCCGAACCAAAGCACCTTCATCTGTGGAACAAGACAGCATGTGGTGAGGGCAGGTGGCGGTTAAGTTGCACTGGATAAAAGCGTCTGGTATTTAACTACTTGTCCACAACACTAAGCAGACAAACTGTTTGAGATGAGGTGGCACTACTAAAACCTGCTGTTACCTTTTGTCCTCCGATCTGTCCCTATAAAAATCACTTATCACATTACGCTACCCATGCTTTCCATTTATCTCAAACACAGGTCTGGATAATATTCAATGCACCGCTGCACTGATGTGAAATTAAAATGGGCCACATAAACCATTTTTGCTAAGCCTCAAAGCCAGGGATAAATTCTGACAAATACTAAAAAGATAAATTATGCATAACCATGGAGGTGTCAAATACAAGCACCGGAGAGAGTGAACTGGCATTAATTAACCCTTGTGCATTAATTAAAAAAAGTTACACATAGGTCCATAGTGGACAAAAATGTCCATGTCAAAAAACTGTCATTAAAAAATGATTCTTGGGAGAACAGACTTAAAGGGGGGGTGAAATGCTGTTTCATGCATACTGATCTTTTTACACTGTTAAAGACTTGGAATCCCATACTAAACATAGACAAAGTTTCAAAAGTTAAGGTGGACGTTTGATGGGAGTATTTCTTTGTCAAAAATACTACTTCCGGTTAGTCATAAGTTTCGGCAAGTTTTTTGAGATCATGCGTCCCCTTTGACGTTAATGGGGGCGGAATTTCCTTGTATGGGCCTTACGGACAATTCTACCGGAAGCGCGTGAGAGAGAGAGAGAGGGAGAGAGCGAAAGTAACAGGCTACCCCCATTAAAGCGCTGGCTCGTAGGCTGCTGGACAGGTGATGTGCACATAACAATGTCACCAAAAAAGTGCGTTTTTGGTTGCCAGACCAAGACAGTCCTGCACAGATTCCCCAAAACCCCCGCGTTAAGGCAACAGTGGATGTAATTTGCTTTTCCGGATCAGCAACTGAGTTGCGCGAATGTTTATATCTGTTCGCTGCATTTTGGTGCCGACTGTTTCATAAACAAGGCCCAGCTTGACGCCGGATTTTCCCGATCGCCTAATGCTGAATGATGGAGCAGTCCCAACGATAAAGGTCCCAACGTTAGAACCGCGGGCGGTGAGTAAGAGTGCTTCAAATGTCTATGCTCATCAAGTAGCCCAAACATGATCACGTATAGTTAATTGATCAATGGAGCATGCGATGTGTAGTGCGTGTACATTTGTTTAGCTGGCCACTATATGTGTAACTTTATGTTTGTGTATTGTAAAAGCACTCCAAACAACAATACACAAAGAGGGGGGAAATATGTTGAACTAAATAAGCACGCTTCTTCATTCAAATGCGCTACTATTCCGTGTCTATCTATGTAAACACTAGCCTGCGGTGCAAAACCAGTCTGCTTACTAACGTTACAATTGTCTACACAAACCACGCGTAAACACACAAACACAGGTGCACAACTGCACTTCCCACATGTACACCTTCAAAGACAAAAATACGACGATATAATTCAAGTATAAATATGTAAATAACACAAGCCGCTAAGCATATTATATAGTTAGTGTATAACTTATACCACATAGAGACGTCCTGCTCTAGTCGTTTTTGCTGCTGCTCCTGTTCAACTGCAGCCTCTGGGTCTGATTCCGGATCATAGATGTATGGCTGTATCTGATTAAAAGCCATATTTTTATTTTGAATAAAGTTTTTTTCCCGCTGTTAGGGATGACACAGCTTTACGACGCACTCGACTCAACACAAAAGCAGCAGCGAGCACACGTCATTATTTAGCTCCGCTCACACGACACGCCCCCACCCGCTCGGCTTTTTTCGGAAAGACTCGGAACAGCGCATCTTTCTTATATAATTATTAAAAAAATAAAGACTTTTCGGAGATATGCAGGATGCAATGCTACTCTATAGGTACTCAAGATTGACATGACACTGACTGAAACTGAGTGTTTCACCCCCCCCCTTTAAGTTTGGTCTCATTTTAAAGAAGACCCTTGGCAGATTATTGTTGAAGTCAAAGAAGTTTAAAAAGTGAAACAAAAACAAAAATGTATAGAGGTTTAATTTATGAAAATTATTTAGGAATAATATTTTATTACAAATATATATTTTTTGAAAGATGCTGAACTCTAAAACTGCTAGACTAATCAAAGCCATACATCTAAACAAGCTGTGTTCCAAATTTGAGGTTGATATCTCAAAAAAATAGGTCAGTAATATTTTGTTTGGGCACAGTGGCAACTTTTTCCCCTTTAGATGCCAGCAAAACTCCACTGGGACACACAGCGGCTGTATTTGTTATTTGTAGCACACACGCGCACACCCCCACACGCAACTGATGTATTACACACCACACTCTGACATCCATACTAACACATCCACACAGTTATAGCTGCATCATTTATCCAATTGGCTTTATAATATGCATAAACAGAAAACAGGTATAAAGTGAGTATTTGCTTTATATGCCTAACCTTAAAAAAATGGCACCATCTGTTAAAAAAATATATATTAAAAAGTTAGCATTACAACAGGCAAAGTTGTAAAATGAAAGAGAAAAACAAAACAAAAAACAAAGCCGAATATGTCCATAAGGATGCACAAGGGTTAACTCATCTGTTTCTTTGCCAGCATTATTTCACGTTCATGAAGGTCTTACGCAAATTAATTATATCTGTTGTAAGGCAACTTGATAAAAATAATCCTAAAAAATCCTACTCTTTCAATGCAACCAGCTGTCTGTCTGGACTGAGAGTCTGTTTACCTGGTGTGTGGAACACTAAAATTAGTTCAAATGATTCATTTGTGGACCAGTTTCCTCATTAGTAGAACTACATCTGCTATAGTTATAAATATATCTATTGAAACGCACACTACCACTCAAAAGTTTGGAGTCAGTAAGATTTAAGTTTTTGAAATATGTCTCATGCTCACAAAGGCTGCATTTATTTAATAAAAAATATGCACTTTTATAGACTTCAAAAACAGAGCAAGAATCACTGCCATTATAAAGCTTGGAAGAGCCAGGGCATTTTTTATATAACTGATTTTATTCATCTGAAAGAAGAAATTTCATATACACCTAGGATGACTTCAGGTGAGTAAATCATGGGATAATTTTCATTTTTGGGTGAACTCCCTTTAATACGGAGTAATTTTTTTATTATTATTTATTAATCAGCATGTAGTTTAATTTATTTGATTTAAATATTTAAACAAATAATAATGTAAATATTTGTTGTTTTAATGTATTGGGATTTTGACTGACCTGGGGACGCAGCCTGGTAGGTGATCTTGTTGTCAGACCGTTCAGGGACAGCCGTGTGACAGATAGCCATCATGGTCATGAAATCTTTAATAACTGGAGCAGTGGGCTGTGTGAAAAAAGCAAAAATAAAAGCATAAGTAACTATGAAAAGAAAAGGCAGTAAAACCCCCTGCTCCCTTTAAGGACAAATTTAGTTTTTAATGTATGTATTACCTCTTGGAACTGTCCAACATATACATTTTCACTGCAATGCAGATGATTTATAGTTATACTTATCACTGCGACCCAATGATCCAACAAGCTTAGATGTCCTCCAAGCATACTTAGCAGATATTTAAAAAAACGGCATGCAATTTTCTGCAATACTGACAAAATTGCAGTTGTGATAATTGATAAGGGCTCTAATGAAAGTCAGATTGAGTTAGCTCTTAATAAAGTGTTCCCCAATATTCAGTAGGTAGTGAAAAAATGGGTTGTGTTTTTATCAGTTAAGAACTATTTGCAAGGTGAGATGAATTCCGCTGCAGTGTTTGAGGTGGTTCAAGTTTTTTCTGGAGTCTGAGTGCGAAATAAGTGGACAGGCAATATGCTAATGTTTCATTGTGACATCCCAACAAAATGGCTTGCGACTCATTTGAAAAACGTTTCGTTCAATTGACTCAGAGTCGACTCTTACATTTGAGAGACAATAACATTATATACGGTGCACTTTAAAACTTCATTCACTTAGAACTACGTTACACTATACATGGAAGGTCATTTTCAAAAATCCATAATAGGGGCTTTAAAGACAGAAGCTTATTCATTCTTTTATTTCACCTTGTATTGATTATTGTAAGGCCATTTTTTACTTTAAAATCAACACATTTATCAATGTTTCAATTAGTACAATCTGCCGCTGCAATAGATTACTGATACAAACTAGGTTTCTTAATCCTATTACTCTAGCTTTAGCTTTATTACATTGGTTAATTCATTTTAGGATTGATTTTAAGATATTATAATTAACATATAAAGGACTACATGGTTTGGCACAAGAAGCAGGACTATATGGAACTATATTTAGCTGAACTATAAAGACCTTATGAAACTGTTAATGTCTCAGATCTTCTTGTTATGGATTGTTCCAAGAGAGTTGTATTCCCTATATATATATATATATATATATATATATATATATATATATATATATATATATATATATATATATTATATATATAAAATATATAAAATATATATATATATATATATATATATATATATATATATATATATATATATATATATATATATATATATATATATATATATATATATATATATATAATCTCAAGACAAACTCAGCATAATCGCACACTTGGTGTTTTTTGCACTGTGAATCCACTCACAATATTGAAATGATTTACAATGATTTTCTGTCCTTGTGGCATTCATTGATTAACTGTCACATGAGGGAACATGAATTAAAGGGCTGTTCGGCAGGAACTAACAAAGGCAAGAGAAGCTCAGGTGGCCATGAGGAGCTGTATACCGCCACGAAGGCGACCCCCGCATTCATGTCTGATTCAAAGTGACAGAGAAATGAAAGCATTCTGCTGAGGGTTCTCTGACCCGTCAAAGCTTGGTGACTGATGGCCACAAATTCTTGAGTCACCAAACCGAAAGACCCTGTGCACAAACAGCTTACCTGACTCAATAAAACGTACACATACAAACCACCAAGATTAAAATAAATATCTTACTCCTTAATTTCATTAAATGAAGAGTCTCATGTCATTAGAGAATAAAGGCCTGGTCACACCAAGAATGATAACTATATAAGTCTCCACACCAACTCACAATATCGTTCTATTTATTCTAAGTGTGCTCTGCAGTTTTGTAGTCTGCTGCTTTAAATGCTCAAGCTCTTTAAATGCCAGATAGATTCCTGATATAGGAATCCCTGATATTCTGTTATAGTTGTGGACTCTTTTATATGTAGAAAGATTTTTAGAACTATATCTTTATCATTATAGTCATCATCCTTGGAGTGAACTAGCCTTAACATTGACAAAAGGCCTAGTTTTGTGTGATTGGACACTACTTATAAACACCCAGGTGGGCAATACAGAGCTGATAAGAGCAAGAAAAGAGCCGTGACGGAAGACAGGAGGTGTGAGTGTGTGGATATCAGAGCCTGTGTGTAAATTCCTGGCTGGCTGGGCATGACTGAGCAGCTGTGATGCCATTACAGTACTTACATGATTACTTTGGAGGTTTTCCAGTAAGCTGGGGTCATTAAATCCAGTTTCCTCTGTGGACTGAGAGCTGTGACTGCATACAGAGAGATATGAAGGAAGACAGAGATAAATACAGAAACAGGTGCTCTCATTTATAAACAAAAGGTCCATTTTGTCTCCCTTCACTGAAAAACAACAATTCTCCATCCGTAATGAAAATGATCTGAAAAATAATTTGTCTCTGATTTCTAAGCATCAGTCTGCTTGTTTGTGAAGTGCCATTTACATATTTGAGCTCTAGGGGGGATGCAGTGGTACTGCAGGGCTTCTGTCAATGATTGTTTGATTTAATCTAACTTTTGCAAAAAAAAAAAAAAAAAAAAAAAAAAACATTTGAACATTTGAACCAAACTACATTAAGGTAACATTAACAACGTTCCAGAGAGACGTTCAGTACTGAAACCGTCGTCAGTCAGGGACTGCATGGATGTTAAAGGAAGGATTTCATTTTGCAGTATGCTATAGCTAGTAAGCCAACAGTTTTCATTTATTTGCATTTTTGGCTTAGAATTTCAATTTAACCCATTTTTCCTCAGATACATTTTTTACGGTGTTGACAGTATCATGACAAAAAAAAAGCAAACAAATAAAATTATTGTATAGCCAACATTTTATATTTTTTATCACTAGTC
Organism: Pseudorasbora parva; assembly: GCF_024679245.1. Classification (NCBI taxonomy): domain Eukaryota; kingdom Metazoa; phylum Chordata; class Actinopteri; order Cypriniformes; family Gobionidae; genus Pseudorasbora; species Pseudorasbora parva. The sequence continues at coordinate 17,389,389 of NC_090182.1, forward strand.
CCTCTCTTTCTTTAGGGGGAATTTAAATGTGAGATTCTGAAAACGAAAACGAGATCTAAATTTAGCAGGATTGGGAAGAAAATCATTCTAAGCGGAAAGCAGTTGAACACACACAGACCTCTGCATGTTAGTGTTGCACGATATACCGGTACTAGAAAAGTATTGCGATACCCTGCTATTACAAACAGTAGGATTTGGATTTTTATTAGTACCGGTACTTTAAGGAGGACAGCGCTAATATGAGCTGTATTTCTTAATTTGTGTGGATGTGTGACAGCAGGTGTCAGGACATGTGTGCAGAGCTCTGCTTCCACCGTTCACTAAACATTGGAAGTAGAAGAGTTAAATTTATACTCGCAATGCATGACAAAGAAAGCAACAGAAATATTCGTGCATGAGAAGAAAAAGCGTGGCGTGGGACATGCTCGCGTTGCCGGACTCTGACCTGAAGCGTGTGCACACGCCTTTCAGACAACATGCACTCGCTATTCAGTTCTTTCGCGGATTATTGTTTGGGTTTGAATGGTCGAAAATATGAAAAAATGCACCGTCTGGCGAGTATTCAGGTAAACACAGTCGGTAATTAGATCCGTGCAGGTCTTAAGCCAGACCTAATATTCTGTGTGATTAATCAAACAACAATGAAAAATAGAAAACCATTACATGCTTGGCTAAACTAAAATATATTTATTAAGAATCAGTGTATAGTTCAATTATAGAGAAGATAATTTTTAGTAAAAAATAAATAAAACAATGAATAATAAGTTCTGTTGTCATATTATTCATATTATCTGTTTTATTGTTTTTTTTAAAACCGTGGTATCGTTTTAGTATCGGTATCGAGGTATTTTAGTCTGGTATCGTATCGAAGTCATAATTTTGGTACCGTGACAACACTACTTCATGTATTAATTACAATTTAAAAAAATGTATATACACGTGTGACTAAGCATATGAAGATTATTTATAGTGGATTTTCTCAACAAACAAACAAAAAGTGTGTGGGGGGGGGGGGATTCATAAATCATAAATCATCTAATTCCAAATAATGTCAAGGGCAGTTATTTTATTACTTAAAATATTTATAAATTATATTTTGTTTCTTAATTGGTAAAATAATGGTTAGCTATTAAATCAAACCTAATGCAAAGAAAAAGAGATGATTATAAAGGTCTCATCCATATTAACATTATGCAAAAGCGCCCCTTCATCAGGGAAAGCTCATCTTTGCAAAACATTAATATTTATTCCCTCGGATGCCTTGCTCCTTACCATGCATTATAAAAAACTATCCACTTACTATTCACAAAACATTGCTTTAGAGAAGGTACAGACATCATGTGACCAGCCACTGACACTCTTACTATCAGAGGTACACTGAATTTACACCTTGCAGACTACAGCCTTTTTAGGAAGGATATTGATTAGTGGGTCTGTGATTTACAGGCCATTCAATGGCTCAGTAGCGGACATATCTATGACCGTATGCTGGACAGGACATTTTTAAGAACCAGTTCACATACTACATATAAACCCTATCCCAAGCCAGTGAGAAAAGGACACTTGAACAGATCAGCTTCCTGAAATAAGAACCATATAAATCTGATGGTGAAAAGGTTAGGTGAGATTTGTGGCTTCTGGCAAATGAGTATGGGGGGAATTGGAATGTTTCGTCACAATGGATTCAGCGTACGCCATTGTTCACCTCGCTGTTGCATTATATCAAACATGTTGTAGCTTATTGGTTGGTGAGATTCATCTCTTATACTGAGGATGTCATATTGAGGTAAGGACAAAATTATAGAGGAGGTGGGGGAATTTGGGGGGGGGGGGGGGGCATTGTGAAGGAGGATGAAAATCAAATCTATCGGAGGAGCACATTATGAAACTGCGCTGGCACCAGCAAAATCCAATTTCCTGTCTCTCAGCACCTCAATACGTGCAGGGATACGTGCAGACATGCTCCTGTCGCTCACACACATAAAGGATCAGGTTTCAAAAAGTATTAAAATGCATTGGTCGAACATTAGTCCGAATGTGCAACAAGCAGAAAATGTAGCTTCCGAACAGAAAAAGCCACGCATCATGCAACAAACGCTTGGACCACTTCTGCCGTGCTGACTGAGCACTTTGAGCAAAAACTAGGGCACATATACACATAGAAATACAATGATACAACACACACACATATAGATAACATTGCATTACTATATATAGATACATGTAAGTTTACAGCTTTTCATATTAAACATCCCCCAGAAACAATGTTCTTTTTTTTATTATAAATGAATACTTAATGCATAAACTGATCAAAAGGGACATTAAAGATATCCATTTCAAATAAATGCTGTTCTTTTGAATTTTCTATTCAAAGAACCCAGGGGAATCCCCCCCACCCCACCCCATATTTTCACAAAAGTATTAATCAGCAATAAGTTGTGAGAAAAGTAAAAAAAGTACCTTTGAGGACAAAGCACTTTAAAACTGAATTCAGCTTTGCCATCATAAAAATAAATTATATTTTAAAATGGAAAACATTTATACTGTAATACTATTTTACATTTACAATTTCTATTGTATTCTGCACTAACTACTTTATCCCACAATTCAATTCCCTCAACCTGAATGACCAAGAAGTATTATAACAGTTATTGCAATTTGTTACATCCCAACTAATTATTTGATCTGATTGCCAACAGGTAAGACTTTAATACAAAATGAGTATATCATCGTAAAGTAATGACATACTAACATTAGTAATAAGGTCATGTAACAATGATGTTGCATATAACCCTTTGAAATGCTTAACGTTGCATAATGCATATAGCATCACCTGCTATTTATAGAAGTAGTAAGCAGTATTCAGAGTAGACTGCGCACGCTAGTATTCCATTCTGATTCTGAACACAGATTCGCTTATTAGTGATCCAAAGCCCAGCGGGGCAATCGTCTCCATGGAAACAGAATGCGGCACAGTAGTTATCGGCCCTCAATGGCCCGATTTTGCTCATTCATTCATATCCCCCCTGCAATCTACTGCAGTATTGAACTATAATGGGCTATAACAGATAAACATGTTATTACTCTCTCCATCACACACAACACGCAGGCCAGCGTATCCTATTACAGCTCCACGGAGAAGTAAGCAGTTCGCCATTGTTTAAATGTGTGCATGTTTATGAGAGGGATAAACACAGTAAACAGCAGAGGTGGAGGGGCAGGAGGCATATGTCAGTGTGCTGCTTACACAACTCCCACAAGAGACACACACACACACACACACGTTTCCATTGTTCCCCTGCACATGGCTCCACAGCTCAAATGAAGTTACAATCCTGTCCTGCGGACTCAACACTCTCAGCTCTAAGACAGCTACTGCATATGCAGTGAATTAGTTAGTGAAATTCGAAAGAAGCTTTTATCTGGAAAAAACAGACAATAGTTCTCATATTTTGACACAACAGGGAACCCCAGTCCTTCTGGCAATCATTATTTGCTAATAATGTTTTTATTTTGCTTGACACATGCAACTTCTGGAAAAAAAAAAAAAAAAAAAAAAAAAAATTATATATATATATATATATATATATATATATATATATATATATATATATATATATATATATATTATATAAATGTAACCGTTCAATTCGTTTACATTTCGTCCTAACCCTAACCCTAACGAACACAAAACATGTTATTCTGAAAAATGTGCCCTTTTGTATAACACAAGAGGTTCAATGTTATCAGCATCTTTTTCATGTTCCACAAAAGAAAGACATTTTTTGGTTGTACTATGCCTTTGCCCACAAGAGATTTGGTTGAGTTACTTCCACTCAATTTCAGGATTCTGCTGTAGAAAGTATCAAAGTTCATACAAGTTAAAGTTAAAATTTACTATTTCATTTCATTTTACGAAAACCCATTTTTCAATTTTTGAAAACATTCTGAATTAGGTTATATTTTGAGTGCAATACAATCCCTACTAGGCTTTATTAGATAAACCTGACAAACTTCCTAAAGATAGATTTTAATTTGAAAGTTATTAATCTAAATGGACACAACAAAGACTTCCCATTCTCTCCACAGAAATCCTGCTCTTCTAGGGACACTATAGAGATCTCTAGAGCCCCGTTCACAAATGCAAATTGAGACCATGTCTGTCCTCATGGGGTCCATGCTGGATATGGAAGATTGATTTCAATTATAATGGTATAATGCTCCTGTGGCAATACAGTAAATTTAGAAGTGGATTGTACCACAAGTCATCGTTTTATAAGAATAAAGAATCAGGAAAAAGAGAAACAGTTCTATTGCTAATCAAACTGCCGCTTTACAGTATAGAAAAAAAACTTTCACATATTACATATACACATTTTACCCCAAATAAAAGAAAAAGAAAAACAAGGATATCTATTTAGCCTGAAGAAAATAAAGACTATTTTAGGATCATTCTTTACTGCAATTAAGAATATTTGCACTATATTAAAAGTAAAGAAATGCTGTAAAACATGACATTTCAAATCAGCATAAATGCAGTAAAATAAATATGAACAATGTCCAGCATTATTGTTGTAAATAAATGTAAATTATAGAGCGGAAAATGAGAATTGGTCTGTCTTTTATAGCCTTTATTCAAAATGGATTTTCTTTTTTGGGGTGAAATGTGACCCGGAGAGATTCACCCAGATAAAGTGATACTACTGGATGTCAGTAAGGGTTTTTACTTTTACTATTTCAGTAATGCCCAAGTGGGAAGTAAAATTTTCAAGCTGGAGCTCCATTAATATTTTATAAGTGTTGTCTAAAATAATGTGTCTAGAGTTTGGCTGTTCCAGTTTCAAATCATAAAGTGTGTCATGATATGGATGGCGTTGAAGCGTAATGGTTCCGAGTTCAATCCCATGGAAAACTGACGCGTACATTGGAAACTGGTCACAAACCTAAATAAATCACTGCGTTCTTTAAGCAGACTTTTAACTGCAGGTTACACATGGGGACTGTCCCAGTAACTAGATGACTTAAATATAAAAACTTTTGCTAAATACATACCTGACAAAAATTGGAAACATAACCTTTTTTTATGTTTTGACAAATACATATTTTATACTCACTATATATGCATGCATTTATTTGATAAAAAAATACAGTATAAGCAGTAATATTGTGAAATATTACTACAATTTTAAATAATAATTTACTCCAGTATTCAGTGGCACATGATACTTTATATATCATCCTAAAATAAAGATTTTCTGCTCGAGACATTTATCATCAATGTTAAAAACTGTTTTTGCTGTATTTTTTGCAGTAAGAAATTAATACTTTTGTTAATAATTAATTATTGATTTTTCCATTTAATCAATGCTTTAATAAATACATCAAACTGTTCACAGAACTTTCTATTCATCCAAAGAGTCATGAAAAAATGATCCCAATTTCCACTAAAATATCAATCAGCACAACTGCTTTCAACATTAAAAATATAAAATATTTTTTAATAATATTATTTCACAATATTACTGGTTTTACTGTATTTTTGCTCAAATTAATGCAGCCCTGGTTAGCTTAAGATATTCATTTCAAAAACATAAAGTAATGTTTCCAAACTTTTGGCAGTTACTGTGTGCTATCTATTTAGCAGACATTACACCATACACTGTAAAATGTAGATGTTACTCATTTTTTTAAGTCAGTTTAACATAATCCAAGTTGAAATAACTTAAAGGCTGTGACTTTTTCAGAGAGAGAGAGAGAGAGAGAGAGAGAGAGAGAGAGAGAGAGAGAGAGAGAGAGAGAGAGAGAGAGAGAGAGAGAGAGAGAGAGAGAGAGAGAGAGAGAGAGAGAGAGAGAGAGAGAGAGAGAGAGAGAGAGAGAGTGAAAGAGAAAGTCTCTCTCTTCTCTCACTTTTACTGAACCACATGTGTTCTTCACAGCAACTTGATATATACTCCCTTAGATTTTTCCCCCCACCCTTCCATGTCACAGACTGGTCTCAATCTACAACAGAAAATAACACCAGCTGGTGTTTTTATAACCATACAGTACACCCCAAAACAACATATTGGGGGAAAAAAGTTATTAGATTAAATCAAATAAGCACATCACAGAATATTAGACAACAGCTCCCTTTCAATTTACATTCAAAATGAATCTGTCTTCATAATCATTTAGGGTGAAACAGTGCAAACAAAGTCCAATAAACACAACCACATCACAAGAAAAGGGCTCAAACCACATTTCTCACAAGGCGACACAGCAAGAACACGTCACAGAAGCATAAAACAAATAGCCAGTGGTGTTGGTCCTTACCAGTCCTCCTCTGCAAAACTACCATCCTCAACTTCAGCTGCATGACTGTTGGGTGGAGTGAAGAAAGTTACAGACAGAACAGAACTGAACCGAAATGACCAGGCTTACCCTGCATGTCTGCCAGTGCAGTGTATATATATATATATATATATATATATATATATATATATATATATATATATATATATATATGAATGGGTTTAAGAGAATACATTTATATACTCTGAATAGAAAGCGGTGACAATTTATCATTACATTTATGCTTTAATTAATAAATAAAAACAGATGCATCTCAGTAAAACCAATTCGTATTTAAAAAAAACTAATTTCTGCAGAGGCTAACACGTTAAGCAAGTTATACCAAAGAAAATAAAGTGATTTCATGAAAGATGCAAGAGCGCTGATCCAAAAAAAAAATAATTAAACATGTATTTACTTCAAGACAAAACTATTGAATATTTATCTTTATTAATTATCTAACAAAGTATCAGAATTAATGAAACCGACCTCTTACAGGAATTTGAAGGGAAAGGGAGGATGGCTAACCAATAAACAGCATGATTACTGGCTAATTAAAGAGCACAAATCTTAGGTAAGGGAAATAATAAGGTGAAAACTGGAATGGCTACATTATCTACTATATACAAAGGCTAGTGAGACAAGGCAGTGCTAGTAGATGGGAAGTGGATGAATTGCTGGCTGCTAAACTGTATCTGCTGGGATAGGGAGACACAGCCACCGCTGCCGGCTTGACAGCAGCAAATTATTCTCGCATCTTTGCTCAGGTCAACAGATTTGGGCGTTGAGGGCTTTGTTAATTGTAATACGAGTGGACACTGGCCTGACCATGTGTTTAAGGACCAGACACTGGTGAGGAAAAAATTTAGAATGAGCAGAGTGAGTATTATGACACCAAGGGAGAATAGCACACGAGGGAAATAAAGCAAGCAACAAATGGAGTTGTGAGTATTGAAGAAAGTGTTTTGAAAGAGGAATGTGCACATGACACAACATTATCAAATAAGTGCCATGTGTCACATGGTACTAATTTGTGCTAACCACAGTTGGCCAAGTCAATCTTTAAAGCAGGGGCGTAGCCATCTTTTCAGAAGTGAGGGGGACAGAATTTTTTTTTTTTTTTTTTGGACCAGTATAATTTATCGCATCTCTTGCTTTTAATTGGGCAAGATATCAAATACACTGCTGAACAATAACCACTAATTAATATCTATAATATTATTCTCCTATTTTTTGTGCCAATTTTATGATTGGTTTATATACTAGCCATACAAACACTTGTGCATTAAGACTCCATAGATTTTATGCAATGTAAAAAAAATATATATTCTAATGTAAACCATGCTGTTCTCTATGTGAAGATATAGTAAAGTGTGATTTATTCCTGTGATCTAAGCTGAATTTATCATCATTACTCCAGTCTTCAGTGTCACATGATCCTTCACTAATCATTCTCATATGAGGATCTGATGATCAACACACATTTATGATTATTATCAGTTGTGCTGCTCATGGTGATGCTTAATTTTTGTGGAAACCATCTAAACATTTGTGGTAAAATTAAAAAAGAGAGAAATTAATACTTTTATTGATCAGACATGCATTAAATTGATCACAAGTGATATTTTTAATATTACAAAAGATGATAATTTATTCAATGAATGCAAATAAATTCTATCCTTTGAACTTTCTATTCATTAAAGAATCCTGAAAAATAACATGTAGGCTATCATGGTTTCCACAACATTTTTAAGCAGCACAACTATTTTCAACACAGATAATAATCATAAATGTTTCTTGATTATAAAATCATCATATGAGAATGAATAGTGAAGGATCATGTGGCACTGAAGACTGGAGTAATGATGATAAATTCAGTTTTGATCACAGGAATAAATTACTATATATTCACATAGGAAAAAGGCTGTTTTAATTTGTAATAATATTTCAAAATATTACTGTTTGAACTATTTTTGATTACATAAATGCAGCCTTGGTGAGCAGAAGATACATTAAAAGCTGCATTATTCATATGATAGCCTAGTTTATTGTCAATAAATAGCCCATTGAGATGACTTGAAAAACACACATAAAGCATATATTGTCGCAATCGTCTGATTGTCTTCGTCACGTTTCATCACTCATAACGATTGTTTTCCTTCAGCTGCAGCTCCAGCGTGACGGGGTATTACTTCTACGAATCCGCTTTTGAACTTTCTGTGAGAGCACCCTCCTCATATTTAGATGCGAATAAAATGACAGGTCATGCATAGATTATTTTTTGTCTCTGAATTTAAATCTTGATGTATTCACATTGGTTTCTATGTAAATACACTTGCCCGTGACCTCAAGAAGCGCGCAATCAACCCAGATTAAAGAAAGCTGTTTTTAGCGTCCCTGTTAACTTGCCCGCCCCCGCGCAGGTAACGCCGGTTCGGATCCCGCTCGGAGCGGGTCGACTAGCATCGGTGAGACCCAGTAAAAGTGCGGGGGACGAAAATACATTTTATTAAAAGTGAGGGGGACACGTCCCCCGCGTCCCCCGCGTAATCTACGCCCATGCTTTAAAGTCTCCTTTAAATTGTCCGTGAACATGGAAATCATTCAGTACCATGGTATACATCAAAGTACTACGGTATTCAGGTACATCTGATACAGTCACTTTATCAAGGTACAGTCATTGTACTTTTTGAACAGGGTTTGTCGTGAAATATAGAAACGTCAGAAAATATTTGAAAGGAAGGAAGGAAGGGAAACAAAGAAAAATAGAAAAAGAAAAGAGAAACTAAAAAGAGATAGGAAAAGGAAAAGTAAAGGAAAACTGATCAAATTAGAAAAGTGAAAGGAAAAGAAATTGGAAAAAGAAAGGAAAATCTGTCCAATGTGCTATTATTGATCTTATGTTGCGAAAATATTGCTAGGGTAAAAGGTATTACCATTGAACCTAATGCTTCATGTGCCGTATTTCAAACCCAAATTATGACTCGAGAGACAAACTACAAAAACAAAAGGCAGGTTGACTGGCCATGCACATATCTGACTCTGTACCATCAGCCTCAGGGGGAAGAGAATTGTTTAGTACGCTGAAACAGAAGAACTGCATTTCAGCAGGGGAAACAGCGCATTTACGCTAATATAGGCCAACACAAGTCCTGCAGGTATTAGACTCGACGACTTCTTCAGCATCCAAACAAAACAGATTTCTGCAGACGGGTGGGACTTTGCCTTTTAAAACAAACATGCTTTAAAAACGACAAATGCTACCCGTGTCAGGCCCTTTGGGTTGTTACTGAGAAAGAGAACTTTGAGCAACAAGAGAAAGAAGAGAAGCGCAGTAGGGTTCCTGAGAGACTTGCACGAAAGTATCCCTTGCAGAACTGCACTAGCTCAGCTCACTTCAAACAGACACTCTCAAAAGTACTTGTTAAAAAGGTGGTGCAGCCTAGTTGGAAAAGATTATGGCTGCTGATGTTGCAGATTCAAACCAGAATTGGAGTCAAGACCTGAAAACAAGAAGGTAACAAAAAGGGGAAAGAAAAAAGGGAGGAATAAGAGCCAGACTCAAACGGGAGAAAATGTAAACATTGATCGCTCCCCTTAGTCATTATGGCTAATGTATGTTCTCTCAATAACAAAATTAAGGAACTGCAGGCTAATGTGAACTTTATGCCTCAATATAAGACTGCTTCCATAAGCATTCTTTGAAATGTGGCTGAATAAGAATGATGATGATGACACTTTACATATATTATAGATGGCTTTGCGATTCTCATGAGACTCGAATAAGATTATGAGCTTAAAAACAAACACCACTGCCACGTTGTTTGCACATATGTAAATAGACATTGGCGTTCAACAATTGTTGTAAGGGAGAGATTATTTAACTCTGACATTGAACTTTTGTCTATATTCCCAGGGAATTTCCACAGCTTAGTTTAAATTCATCTGATAGCAAATGCAACCAAAGCTATAGACCATATTAAGAACACTTTAGAGACTGGAATTAATATTCTCAAGATTCTGCTAAATTTATTCTGGCCGATTTCAACCACAGCTCGACAGAAATATCTTTTAAAAGGGTTTCATTAGTATGTCACATGCACTACTAGTCTAGGGAAAATATTGGTCAAATGCTACGGCTTAATTTCTTGCATATAGACTCCCACAACTTGGTTCTGCCGATCACCATACTGTATTGCTTTTGTAATTTTGTTGAAGGTAAAATTTAACCACAGCGGTCATTAATCGGCTGTTAGTGAACATGTCAAACTAATGATCAAAGACTTCAGATTTTACCCGAGGATCAGAGGAATCGCAAGTAGGATTTGCAAAATTTGTCTCAGATGGCCAAATCATGGCCAAATTCGCACAATGTGCACTCGGCTTAAGAAGGTTCCATCTCTCTCAACAACAAGCTCTGGGTCACTAAGGAACTCAAGGAAAAAGAAGAGAAAAAAAGATGAGTTTTCTGCACTGGCCCTGAGTTTGAAAAAAAGGAGGTCAATCATGCTATTAACTTCTAAACCGAAATATAAGGACAAGACTGATCATACATTTAGTCAGGGGTATCTCCATACAGCCTAGCAGGCTCTTAAGAACATGGCAGCCGTTAATATTGCTCACACTTTTTGTAAGCACATTCAGGTTGCAGGTATCATCTCTCTCTAATGAACTCTTACACCAGATTTCAGACGGATATTAGCACTCAATTGGAAAGAGGAGGTGGTACGAGCTCTTAAGACCAAATTTAAATCTGCATCTGGGCCAGATAATATCTTCGGCCAACACTGAGCATTGTGCAGAGCAGGTAGGGGGTGAGATTCAGACGCTGTTTCAGAAGTCTTTGGCTATGGTGTAGTCCCTCAGCTCTGGAAACATTCCACAGTTATTCCAAAACCAAAAAAAAAGTTCAATTAAAGCCCTAAATGATCTGAGGCCGGTTGCTTTCACCTGTCTTGTGATGAAGGAAATGGAGAAGATTATTAAAAACCCTAACGCTGAAGTAAGTGGACCCACTTCAGTTTGCATATCGCACAGGTATAGGGATTGATGATGCAAAGGTGTTTATCATTTGTTCATAAGCATCTTGAGTCTTCTAATACCAAAGACAGATGTTTGCTCCACTGCTTTTTCTCCGGCATTCAATACCCTACAGGCACATATTCTTGCTGAGAAACTCATTTGAAGGAATTGTGGATTTTTAATTAATTTTGACCAATAGGTCTCAGAGAGTGTTGGTCTTATAATCGTCAGCTGATTGTCCACAGGGCTATGTCCTTTCCCCTCTGCTCTTCATTCTGTAGACTGACGATAGCAGTCTTCTAATTAAGTTTTCTAATGACACCATCTTACAGCTTCTTAAGCAGCCTTCAAAATGGAACTAGTTTGGACCTCACAGTTAAAGTTCAAAAACTATTGGCCTTCCTATTAGGGGTCAAACAGCAAATGCTGAGGTTGGCCAGTAGGATATTACAAAACATGCCCTGTTTTTTTATTCCATTATATTTTATTATAGGGATATATAGAGTGACAAATTATATTTTCCTAATAAAAATGAAAGCCTCAAGAAAAAAATTCAATCGTGGATTCCACTTCAAGGATGTAATCAGGCTGCTATATTGTTATAAAGATCTCTGACTCAGATTTGAGGTATTTATTTTCCTTCATGAGTATGAACTTTCTATCCTCTATTAAACGACTTCTGATTCTGATTTTGCCATCCAGCAGTATGTTATTCCCCAATAACAACCGGTAAAGACTGATAACACAGGCTCGTCCAGGTAATTGAAGTCAGTGCTATATGCTTGCTAGGAATGTTATGTCTTCAAAGTTTTGCACTTGGTGAGCTTATAAAATTGTAAAACTCAAATCAACACTTTGTGTACAATTATTTAATTATGTCATCCGGGTATCAATCTTGTTACACACTAATGCAGCAGCTGCCATAAAAAAAAAAAAAAAAAAAAAAAAAAAAAGAATAAGATCAAGGACATTGTCACATTATAATTATATATATATATATATATTTATTTATTACACACTCACACACACACACACACACACACACACACACACACACACACACACACACACACACACACACACACACACACACACACACACACACACACACACACACACACACACACACACACACACACACACACACACACACACACACACAATATGGATTCAAACCCCCACCTACCAACTGACCTAAATGGGTAATGTCATCAGATAACATGTTAGTTAGCTCTGTACCATACACACAGATGAGACTGTTTAACCCAAGAGACATTTGGGGGTGGGGTTAGTACAGCTGGACAGTTACACACAACAATTCACAAACAAGAAACAAAAGAGACAAAAGCAGCACTCCATACAATCAACTTGTTTGTCAATCATCCTATGTCTCTGCCTGAGACTACATTCAATGCTCTCTCTTGCAACGGTTATTTAAATCAGGCAAATACACACACGTGAGATGTTATTAGATAATATGCCAAGCTAGATCCAGGCCACACACGTTAATGTGTTTTTAATAAGTTGCAAAGGAGATGGAGCCTAGAGGAGACCCTGATGTAGACCTATAAATAAGCTGAGAAAAAGAGTAAGAATAAGAAGATCCAAAGAAGACCGCCCAGCTTCACAACCCAAACACAGTTATGATAGTTCCAACAGCGAAAGCTTATTCTTCACAATAAGAAAAAATGATATTAGATGCAGTAATTTCGTGTTGTGCTGAAGGCTAAAGAGCACTTTGACCATCACGTCTCCATGAAATCTCATCAAATTAATTAACATCTTAAGCCAAAGGGATTTCCTCATTAATTACTGTTCTACTTAATAAGCTGTGCAACTAACACAAGTGGAGGGGGAGAGAGTCATGGCGGGGGACGGGTCGAGGGAGAACAAAACACATCACACCCTTTGTGACAATGTCAAATCTTTGTTTTACATCAGACACATGGCTATTAAATGTCTGAAATTAAGACTATAAGGGCAGAAAACGGTACAATGTTATGGCAGAGACACCTGCACGCAAAAAGTCTACTGTACAATGTTGTTATTGTTAACTACAAGTAAAAACTATTAACATTTTTGTTCATTTAAACAGAAGTGAAATAAAATAAAACGGACAAAAACTAGAAATGTCTTGGCACAATAAGTTTGAGTCAAAGATATGATATCTGAGAACATAAAACAAACTTTTCAACCTCTTGGATTGAAAAGTTGTAAATGAATATATCAAAGACATAAAATGATGTGCTGGTGTCTTCAGTGTAGTCACTTTGGATTTAGGAGATGCCCTGAGTTTAATTTGGTTTAATGGGGAGAGTTTTAAATGAAGACATGTGAAAGAAAAATCTGAGAAATTCAACTCAGACAAAAACAAGGTATAAAATGCAAATTCTAGTGGAAAGACGTCAGCTCGTCTCAGCATTAACACCACAACTCCGGCACCCCACACTAACAGCATGTTGGTTTTTCCAGTCCGACAAACATGTCAATTCAAAAATCTAGGCTACATTTCACATCAAACTCTTCCTTTGGGCTTGCACCAAGTTTCTCCACTCACTGAAAGAAAAGATGTCACGCTTCAAAAACATTAGTGACTTTGTGCGGTGGCTGCATGTACTCGCTCCGACGCCCAACAAGAGGAGATGTGGAGTGGGTGGGGGAAGAGGAGGGATGCATCATCAAACGGGACCAAGTTTATTTGAAGCTGATAATAGATGGCATCCAAATTCATGAGGTGGAGGATTCGCTTCTGAAATACAGCCCAGTTTGCAAACGTCAAAGTGCTGTGAACATTCTTATGAAAGATTAAATGGGTACCATGCTGACTTCACCAGTGGATAAGCAGAGGGATTCCTCCTCTATGCAAACAGAAAGGAATATCTAGCCTTAGGAGGCATCAGCTTTGTAATTTAGCCTGGTGCAAAGGTCAAGGCTGGAGGATTAGAGGATGAACGTATGAGCTTTCATACTTTATGATCTTGCTTTGATTTGCTGGTTATATTCTCTGTGGAGGAATATCAGGATTTCGAATGAAAGACACTAAATAAACATGACCTTCACCCCCCCCACATCCTTGTCATCTTGATTCAGCTTAAAATTAATGTACAAATTCCAGTCATACTCATTTGTACACTACTCTTCAAAATATTTTTAATTACATTTTTTTAATCAACTCAATGCATCCTTGCGGAATAGTCAAAAGACATTTATAATGCCAAATCCTGACAAAAATGCATCAGTATCCACAAAAATAATAAAGAGCCAAACTGTTTTAACACCGATAACAGAAAGAAATTGAGTACCGAATCAGATTAGAGATCTATATTAGAATGATTTCTCAAGGTTCATGTGACACTAGAGACTGGAGTAAAAATTCAGCCATTTTAAAATGCAATATTTCACAATTGTACTGTTTTTTTAATCAGATAAATGCAGCTTTGGCGAGCATAAGTCTCACAGACAGCAAACGTTTGATCTATAGTGTACATAAAGTATAAAATGGCCATTAAAATCATAAAATCATAAATCATCTGTCAGTGATGATATCAATGTAATATTTGCATAACAAGTTGTGATATTTATTTCTTTGCCTGTAGATTCTAATGCACAGCACTAAGAAAACAAGACCAGAAACAAAAGCTCGCCACACATTTGTCTGTGTACCAAATGTCAAGTTTTGAAAACTCTAATTTGCTCCAGACTGTCCTCTTGGCTCAATATAAAGAAAATAAACTCCAAATGTGACCAGTGCCTGGGGTCATACAGCATTTAATAAAGTAAACCCTAAAAAAATACTAACAAAACACAAATATTTTGCTGCCTTGCAACTGGAAATGCAAATCTATCTAGCCATCTAAGTTAATGTTTTCAGGAAGTGTCTTCCTTTAAGTGTCACAATGGAACTGCCTTTTGAATCTCCTCATCTCAGAAGAGTTTTAATTGCCTTAATAGGATTAATGCTGCTCCGATTGCTGGAACAGATCATTTAGATCCAGCTCTGATCCTGTTGTCATGTGCTTTATTCTCTGAATACAGAATGTAAAGAGGCAGCATTAAGCATGAATGTGAATACAAGGTTGTATTTTGTGAAGGCTGGGGTGTCCTTGTGCATGTAAACATCCAATAATCTCAGTGCCGTGTCCCTGACGCGACCTCGCCCAATACACCTAAACTTTCATGAACTGCTTACCATAAACATCACTGTGGTCATAAAATCTATCTGATGAGCAGGAAAGACACGGATATGGAAGAGAGCTATGCCATCTCGTCTTGTCTGCCACATGCTGAGCGTGCTGATGTACATTTTCTCCAAAACACTCCTATCAGCTGCAGCACAAAACACTTTAGGCTTATAAATACAACCGTGTAAAACCTTACAAAATGTTCTACATCTAGTTTTAGAACAGACATGTACATCCATGCCCCATAAAAAAAAGTTTCAAGTTAGACAAATAGGCAACACAAAACGCTGTGTTCCTATCTAAGCATGTAAAAAAAGAAAAGAATCTACGAGTTCCTTTCTCTGATATTTATAGAATCACTCTGGCTGTGCAGGGAAGCATCGAGGCAGCTGCTAACAAGGGAGCTGAGGACAAGACAGCTAGAGCCAGATGTACACTCTACTGATTATGAAAGCAATGTGAAACAGAGCCTTACCCGTAGGCCACGCCTGCAATTGTGCACTTCTTAAACTGCATGACGTTGCATGTCAGGGTGCCCGTCTTGTCTGAAAAGATGTACTTCACCTGGTTTTAGGAAAGAGAGAACAATAAACTAAAGTAAATTAAGTAAAAGTAAGCAGACTTAAAGGGTTAGTTCACCCAAAAATGAAATGTGTCATTAATGTCGTTCCACACCCGTAAGAACTCTGTTCATCTTCAGAACGCAGTTTAAGATATTTTATATTTAGACCGAGAGTGCATGCAAGTGAATGCACACTATACAGGTCTTTCTCAAAAAATTAGCATGTGATAAAAGTTCATTATTTTCCATAATGTAATGATAAAAATTAAACTTTCATATATTTTAGATTCATTGCACACCAACTGAAATATTTCAGGTCTTTTATTGTTTTAATACTGATGATTTTGGCATACAGCTCATGAAAACCCAAAATTCCTATCACAATTGAGCTTTAGCAAGAACCAATGAGGTTCATTCTTGTGTTTTGCAGCATGATTGAGATTTAGCAAGAACCAATGAGGTTTCTCAAGTACTTGAACGTCTGTTTTTGTTCACTGGTCAATGTTTATATGTGAGTAAAAGCCTAAATTTAATCTGTTTCATATTCTCATCATATTAAGTGATCGAGTCTCTTCAGAAAACTTTGATTAAACCACTCAATTCATATGAATTATTTGTACATCATCAATTACTTTATGAACTTCTAGAATCATCAAAGTGGTAGTTCCATAGCTGTCAATGGATTGTCGATTTCACAAAAATATCTTCATTCATGTTCCGAAAGTCTTACGGGTTTGGAACGACATGATGATTAGTAATTAATGACTTTTAATTTCGGGGTGAACTATGCCTTTAAAGTCAGGAATTAACTAGACTACAAACAGTAGGCCTTTGATACATTAACTGGCATTAGGATGTAAAACACAAAAGAAGTATAATTAATCATTTAAATTCTACAAGTGAATAGTTTTTAAAGATTAACTTTAAGTGAGTATTAGGTGATGGCAAAGGTAATATAAAGATAAAAATGCGTCCTATGCCTATGAAGTATTAATTTAGCCTTTTGAATGATAGCATCATGCAATTTTGCAAGAGATTTTTCAAATGTAAATCAAATCCAAATTTGTTTCATTTTCATTCATCCCCTTTTGTTTATTTCTGAAGTTGGGGATGAGCATTACCTGTCCCAACTCCTCATTCAGGTTAGATGTCCGGGCCATAGCTGGTGTGTTGGTGGCTTCATACACCATGTCAGTGTCCTAAAATACAGTGCGCCACCAAGCAGAGTCAATAATCACAACCTTTTTTTATTAATACCTTGTTATCTGGACTCTAAAACATGACTGTACCACTTTAAATTTATATTTTCATCCCATCTGTCAATCAAAACAGGAGAAATTAAACCACCACATTTAAAAGTCTTGCCATTCAGGAGGATTTTAAAACTTCACTGCATCTAAAAGCAGTGTATGTGTGCTTTAAGTGTCCTGCCCCAAATCCAATTTTGGCATCTTCATGTGGGTTATTTTGATAAAGCTCCACTTGCGTTTGGACTGTGAAGTTTTCTGGGATTGGCCCTGGAGGTTTAGGCAGTCTACATTTCAAAGACAGCAGATTCATCAAGCAGGAGCAGCTCACGTGGCTCAAACTCGCACTCACCCAGTTGATGAAGAAAGCCTGGACGAACTTGATGACCTCTAGAGTCACCAGAAGACTGATGGGAATCAGGTTGTTGAAGAGGATGATGAAGGTGAGGAAGTTCAGGCCAAAATTAGCCGCTCCACCATCTGGAAAAAGAAGAGCGAAGGAAGGAAGAGGAGAGAGTGGAAGTAAGGTGACAGACAGCTTTCTAGACAATGAAAGGCATTATGGGATGAGGTGGACTGGGAAGGGATAATGGAAGGACAATAATGCCACAAGCTCATCAGGTCCGATTTGCAACGTTTCCACAATGCTCCACTAGCATTGTGCGAGCATTGTGCAAACACTAATCTGAGCCAATACAACTCTTCGACCTGATCTCTCCGATAAGCCTCTTACCTACAAATTTACATTCAATTGTCCAAATAGGTCTTCATTAATTAGTAGCGAAACTGAGACTCGAGTATTTGATGTCATAGCAGAAGCCTTGGCAATATGAGCAAGATTCAAAGCAACACATTATCCCACAATGCACTAGGGTGGGTGATCATGACTTCCGATCTTAAACACCAAATTTAACAGAGAGCAGCACAAAGAGAAAGAAAAAATGTAATAAATAAAAACAAGACCACAGACACAAGACAGCTCAGACAGAGTTAAAGTCAACATGAAATAACATTCACAACCCATTTTACTTCTATCCCTAACTTTTCAAATGATGGGAATGAGTCATGTTTTAAATCTATTCAACAAGGAAACATTTCAACTTTTACACTGTTACTACTCATCAAAGAGTCCTGAAAAATATATATAACGCTTTCCACAAAAATATTAAACAGCGACTGTTTTCAATATTGATAGTAATCAATGTTTCTTGAGCACAAAATCAGCATATTAGAATGATTTCGGACTGGAGTGATGACACTGGAAATTCAGCTTTGATATCTGAGGGATAAAATACATTCAAATATATTAAAACAGAAAGATAATATTTGGCAATATTAATGTTTACATTGTTTTTACAATCAAATAAATGCATCCCTGAGACTTCTTCAAATAAAAAAAAATTACCATTCAAAATGTCAGCAAGATATTTTGGTCTACCCATAAAATAAATATTTTGCTGTTTGTTAACATTTACCACTGATTAAATGGTGAGACCAACGTGTTAAAGTAAATGGGTTTAATTTTGATTTCATGTTGACTTTAAGTATTAATAAAAAGCTTTACCTGGGGAGGGGAGGGGGGGCAGGGGGTCCGCAGAATGCAGTAATGCTCTTTCCGAGCAGTTAGGAGAGGGGAGTGCTTTCTCATACAGAATCATAAAACTAAAGAGGCTGGGCAATCATACAACTGCTATTGGAACCGACTCATGGACAGAGAGGAAGAGGATTTGGCTAGTGGTGGGAAGGAAGACAATCAGTTTGGATGTTTCAGTATAAAAAGAGGGGGACTCAGTCCAAAGTGCTTTCCCATAATATGGAGCCGAACAGAGAGATGTGACATTTAAAGATAATGCAATCATTTAGAAGGTTTGAAACAGTCTCTTGTTCGTCAGTTGAAGATGACCTTTCGTGTTCTCAAAGATTTTTGCTGCGCTGGAAATGTAGTACTAAGCACTACCTAGCGTACATCCTTAAAAAAAGGGTGATCTTGAAAAATATTTTAGTTTTAAAGGACTCTTCTATTCCTGCTAATTATTGTGAAGATGCTTTCAAACTATTTCTATGTATAAACCGCTATAAACAAATGACAGGTGACTTAACTTTATGGTACAAAAAAACTACACCTAACAAACACCAATAAATCATTTATCTGCATTCAATATCAATGAGACAAAGGCTACAGTACACAAGTCCGTCTCTAATCGTTAATCTTCACCAATCTGCACAAGCTCGCAGCAGCATTCTGAAGCAGTGGAAGATGCAGCATGCATCTCTCTAAGCTACTGCAGGTCTAGTGACATCAGTGCAGCAAGGAGTCGCGCTGTGGGGTCAGCACTTCTCAAGACAACCGTCAGCATTTATGCAGCGCAAAACCTGCTACCTGTTATTTCATGGTCAGGAGTTCAACATGGGTGACTGTTGTTGCAGGTGGTGTGAATGCATAAACTACTGCGGCTCAAGTGCTGCGGAGCCCCATCTGCATAGAGCCATGTGTGTTGGTTTGGATACTTACTGGGAAAGAAGCCAAAGCCGAAATATCACAGGGGTTCAAAGTCAAATGAATTATTAATGATGAATAATTACTCATCTGTTTGAAATATGCAGTGCTTAGATTAACGAGTGGAAGATCCGTATTCGTCGCCCTCGTTGTACGCCTGCGAACCCAATCTAGAAACCTTAAAGCATACTGCATTGTTTTCACCTCTGGGGATGAATCCTATCCTGATGTCCAGCAGAATAAAACCAAATAGATCCCCAAGAGGTCAAGAGTGGGCCGGTTAGCATGGCCCAGTTAGCTTGCAGATGTTGTAACTACACCATCTGGCTGCAAAAAGCATTTTTCTCCATTGATCACCATTCAAAAGAAGTAAAGTTTTCAAATTTCTACTTGTGTAACTACCCCTGAAATGAATAGGAATACTAAATAGATACACTGCCGTTCAAAAGTTGGGGTCACCGTTCATGGGGTCGGTAAGATTTTAAAATTATTTAGAAAAGAGTCTCTTATGGTCAGCAAGGCTGCTTTTATTTGATCAAAAATATAGTTAAACAGTAATATTGTGATATATTATAACAATTTAAAATGTGCAGCATTATAAATGTATTTACTGTCACTTTTGATCAATTTAACGCATTCTTTCTGAATAAAAGTATTAGTATAAAAAAAAAAGTTAAACAGTCGTGTGGTTCCTTCTAGGTATTTTGAACCTCCTTGATCATACCTCTGACTGAAGACCAGGAAGTGTCCTTGGTTTATATGGTAAATATGACCAGCAATAGCATGTAAACAAAAAATCAATGCCACCTCTCGCTTTTACGGCTCCACTAGGACGGCAAACAAAAAACATAGAAGACTGAGTCCCCCTCCTTTAGAGGAATAATCAATTTCATGATGGATACCTGCTTTATGACCTCACGGTTACCTCACATGACGCCCAACATCATTGATAATTCCTTTCCAAATGATTGCGGCGGATGTGACTAAATACAGATGGAACCCAGCATTCACGGTGGTGCATCTCAGCATTTGACAACATTTTCAAAGAACTTAAAGAGCATACCAAGTAGGTAACTGTGTAGGCCATAAAACAAGCTGCGATCGATTTGGACACAAACAGCCCCTCCTATTTAAATCAAGAGTAATGATGGTGGTGACAAATTAATCAATTTGCAAGAGGCTCATGCCGCAAATTTAACAGATTTTCACCTCTCGTTGGTGTGCAAAATTGTATATTTCGCTCTTTTTCGATAACATGCACACAACAGATGTGTTCCCATCACTGTTCCTTAAAAATGAATGGCAGGGATGCATTTCTTAATATCGTACTTTTACAATCCAAACATTAAGCCTATTAGAATGGATTTGCTCATCTCCTCCATAGCGGAGCCTTTTCAGGCTCGTCTGTCAGTACCGGTAAAACAAACACAGCAGACCGATGAGGAAGAGGAGGAGGTGGGTAAGAGGAAAAGGAGGGCATTTAGAAAATGTCACGGTTTGACCTCCAGGGTCTTCTGCTTCTACACGGGAATACATTTCAAACTCTTGCTCTGACAGGGCCCGTGGGTAACTTGCTCCTCTGCACGTGTGTTTCTTTGGGTCCGAGGCTTACTGTCATACCTCATTAGTTAGGCACGAGCGAAAGGGCGGTGGCGTGGCCGAAGCCGGAGCTTGCAAAGTGTTTAATGTGTCACCAAAATAAAGGAAGGGGAGGCACGTTTTTGACATCAGGCATTAAGAGGGTCTACAAAGTGTAGAGCTGGAGGGGAAAAACCTATCATTGGATTCCTGGTGTGTGTGCAGTCCTCTGCAATTACCCACTCAAAGTAGGGCAACCATATAAGTGGCTTCGGTAGCTTAGCAAAAGCTGAGCTTCAGTTAGGGGTTAGTAAGGAGGGGTCATTCACAGATGGCCAAGGGTTTTAAATGGTTGTTACCTGGAGCTGTTAAGAAAATGACAACAACAAAGAAACAAAAAACACAAACCAAACAGAATGTTAGAAAGGAAGCTGATAACAAAACAAACGAAAAAAAGTAGTACAGCAGCGTTTGTGATATTCAACCATTTATACATTCACATGTCTATGCATATTAGAACTAAAAGGGAAAGATTCTCCTTTCCCTTTTTTATTGACAAATATTCACATATGCAATGCATATTTGTTGCATGTTACATAGAGGGAAGACAAAAATTACTGACGAAAAAAATGAAAGCACACATAGACGCGCAAGCGGTCTAGCATGACAGAAGGAAGGGGGGGGTCTGGTTCTTACAGTTGAGATCCATGTACCAGGCGTCATTGCCGTACTGATACTTCCAGATGGTCTGGCCGATGGAGCAAACCAACGAGATGGCCAAGAGACAGCCGAAAAGCACAAGGATCTGAAAGTTGGTGATGCGCTCCACATTGGAAAGCTTCAAAGGGGGACGCGTGGAGTTCTGGAGGAAACACAAATCATCATGGTTTCTCAGATTACAGCTGGATGTCAGATACGAATAAAGAGGAGTGAAGCGGACAACTCACCTGCATGAGTTTGGTGTCGTGTCCTGTGTAGACCACGATACCGTGCACCCACTGTGTGTTCCTGAGTTGAGCTCCTCGCGGCAAGATCTGGTCAGGACCCAGTGGTACGGTGCTAAAAAAATGACCAAATGTGACATTTAACTATTTCGCCATTTCAAACAATGGATCGCACCTAAAAAAAATGATGTTTGGTGCAAATAACTGCACAGAGGAAGGTTTAATGAAAACACAACAATTTGCGATTGTACAAATTACAGCTTTGTTCCTCTCAAAATATCAATACACCATTAACACTGCATTAAATTATCAGGGAGACGTTTTAATGCTTTAACTTCGATCGAATCCATCCTGTTGTAATTAACTTGTCATGCTTACCAATATTTCAGACTAGTGAAATAAAAGGCAGCCTCAAAATTTGTCATAACTTGTGCATTTCTTTCTTTCACCTCAAGCCAAATTTTACAAGGCAATTTTTCTCATTTCATACCTGTGTCCATCAAGGCGAATATTGCCCACAAACTCATAGAGGTGTCTGTTGGGACTCTCACATTCCATTCGTCCTGAGAGACGCATCAGACTGTCAATGTCCTTAATGTCCGCAGTGATCAGCAGACCCTGAGTATAAGAAAAACACCATGTTTAGACAAAAAGTAATACAATTCATACTGATAAACTAGCTGAAATGTAAAGTATCAATAACAACAGCAGGTATAACATGAAAAGAGCAAAAATTCACCTGTCTGATCTTAAGATTTGTTTCTCCATCCAGATTTGAGGTCTCAATGTAGCACATTCCTTGAGGTTCACTAGGATAAACAACACCATTATAAAAATAAAAAAAATTATAAATTATAAAATTTTGCAGTTTTCTAATATATATGAAAATACTAATATATAGTCATATACTACCATTCAAAAGTTTGGGGTCAGTTAGTTTTTTTTTCAGAGAATAAATTAAATTGACAGTAAAAGACATTTATGATGTTAGATGACAAATAATTCATATTTCAAGTAAATGCTGTTCAATTCATTAAAGTAAATGATTGTCAATTCAACTTCAAAGACAACTCAAAAGCATAATAAATATAATATAAATATTAGTATTATTAGAGACATTTGAATGGTAGTGTATCTTAAAAAATATCATGTAAAACAACTACATAACATTGACTTAAGTACAGTGGTAGTCAAAACTGTTAGTACCCCTGGTAAATATGATCAAATATGGCTGTAAAAAAACATCTGCATTGTTTATCCTTTTGATCTTTTATATAAAAAAATCACAAAAATCTAACCTTTCATTGAAGTAAAATAATTTTAATTTAGAGGTAAATTACATTATGAAATAAATGCTTTTCTCCAAAACACGTTTCACAGGAGTATAAATATAATGAGGCACAAAAGCCAAATTCCCTTAATCATTCATCACAATGAGTATAACCACAGAATAAAGTTCTGATGTGCAGCAAAAGATTATTGAGCTTCATAAAATAGAAAGTGGCTGTAGGAAAATAGTTCAAGCATTGAAAATCCCCCAGGGCCATAATTATGAAGCTCTAATCACCTTAAGATGTTACAAATCTGCCTGAAAGAGGACGTGTGTGTATATTGTCCTAATGCACGGCGAGCAGAAACGTTTGAGTGCACAAAGACTCTCCAAGGATCACAGATGGACAATCACAGAAATTAGTTGAGTCTTGGGTCAGAAAGCCTAAAAAAAAATCCCAAAAATTCTAACAGCCCCTACATCACCACATGTTGTTTGGGAGGGCTTCAAGAAAAAATCCTCCTTGCTTATCCAGAAACAAACTCCAGCATATTCAGCTGTCAGACGTGACTGAAAATTCAAAAGGGACCTGGTTCTGTGGTCAGGTGAAACTATAAAAAGAGCTTTTTGGCAGCAAATCTAACAGATGGGTTTGGTGCAAACAGGGATAAAAAGTACCCCATGTCCACGGCTAAAAATACAGCTGGATCTTTTATGTTGAGGGCATATTTTTTTTGCTGGAGGTCCTGGACATCTTGTTCAGTTACATGGTATAATAGATTCTAGCAAATACCAACAGATTAAAAAAAATCTAAACTTGATGGATTCTGCTAGAAATCTAATAATGGGCCATGGTTGGAACTTCCATCGGGACAACGATCCAAAACAAACAACAATTTTACCACACAAATGTGTCATGGAACACAAAATGAAGCTTCTGCCATGGTCGTCCCAGAGCCTAAAGAGAAGAAGCGACAGCATGGATCTGTGAATCTGAAGGATCTGGAGAGATTCAGTATGGAGGAATGGTCTCTGATTTCTTGTCAGGTGTTTTCCAAACTCATCAGGCATTACAGACGAAGACTCAGAACTGTTATCTTGGGAAAAGGACGTTGCAAAAAGTATTTAATAAAAGGGTGCCAACAATTGTGACCAACGTGTTTTGGAGAAAAGCATTTATTTCACAATTTGATTTACCCCTATTTTCAATTATTTTACTTCAGTGAAAGGTTACATTTTTGTGAATTTTTTGAATAAAAGACTAAAAGGATAAACATTGCAGATTTATTTTTTACAGGCATATTTGATCATATTTACCAGGGGTACCAACAATATTCACCATCAATGTAACTACAAGGTTAATACACTACCCGATCAAAAAAAGGTTGCTATTTGAATTTAAATTGGCAAATGCTTAAGAGTCAATGACTGGATCGTTATTGCAGTGATATGTTTGGCAAGTTCTTTTAAACATAAATGATGGATGTGTAGCTTTTTATTTTTTAACACAACCATGTAGGAAGACACATCATGGCCATACTCCAAGATTCATCAGGTTCAGACTGTGAAAGAATGGTTGGGAGGGAGCATGAAGAATCATTTTCATACATGAATTGGCACCTTTGAGTTCAGACCTTAAATTAATTGTAAGTCTTTGGGATGTGCTGGAGGAGACTTGATAGAGTGCTGGATTCTTGCATTGTCAATACAGGATCTGGACCCAAACGTAATGCACATCAAATAAATGCTGTAATGTTATTTCCATCAAGAGATGCATCAATTGTTGGTCCAGATCTTGTATTGACAATGCAAGAGCCCAACACTCTGTAATTAATGTGTGAAAATGATTCTTCATGCTCCCTCTCAACCATTCTTTCACAGTCTGAGCCTGATGAATCTTGACATTGTCATCCTGGAATATGGACATAATGTAACTTCCTATATGGTTGTTTAAGAAATGAAAAGCTACACCTCCATCATTTAGGGTTAGAAGAACTGTTTTCAAACATACAACATGCTAGAAACATAAAAATCACTGCAATAATGATCCAATCATTGACTCTTGAGCATTTGCCAATTTAAATCCAAACAGTGACACTTTTTTTTGGCCAGGCAGACACAAAACCAAACAGCTAAATGAAGCCCTATAAATCAAAGATGCTTTTTTTTCCAAGAGCTAGTTTTCCGTTATGCCATTACTTATTTTAGTAAGGAAAATCCACTGGGTAGCATATTTCCACAAAAGCATTTTAGTACTTGGACTGAAAACGAAAAAAATATTGCTGTAATGGGACACCCTTAGATCCTTCATTTTGCACCATTAAGAAATGTTCAGACAATGCATCTTTGTTTATGGCCATGCATTCTGCTGTTTTTATTTTTAGTGACATCAACTACATGCAACAAAGGAAAGATGCAGCACATCAGACGAATGAACATTCAGCATTAATACTGAGAAAAACAAAAGCAGGATAGCGAGAACACAGGGCCAAAGCTGTTATGCATCTATCCTTTAATAAATGATAGCAGCCTTAAACAAAAAAAGATGGTCCTCAACTTAAACAAGTTATCCAAAAAGTATGATCTGCTTTGGGTCTACACAAAACAAAAATGTATGTCAATACTCATTTCTTCTGTATTTGTTTGTAATTTTTGCAAAAACCGAACAAGTCCCAACCAAAACTTTATGTTTATCTAATATAATATCTCAAAGATTCAGTGTACAAAAAAGCAAGTCACTATAAAGATACATCACAATACTGTACATTGTGGTGATGTGACCGCATGCTGGGAGTCACATCACAGTCTCAGCTCCTGCTGAAGCCATGCATTGTGCAAACAGCTGTGACATTTAATCATTCAATGGGCCTTTTCTCCAGCCGTGTTAGAGAAGCGCTTTGTTTTTTCTTGTGCGTATATGCTGAAGCATCTCCAGCACTAAACAAAGGTCTGTAATAGACGCCTGTCTGGTTAAAGGAAAGGGCTTCATCAGTATTTTCTGTTGGTAGATGAACAGAGCGGTCCTCTGAGAAATTCCTGACACTCCCAACTCATTTTTAGTGCTTGAATTTAAGAATCTCATGCCTAAAATTAGTCTATCATCTGAGTTTATAGTCAATTTTATTGCACAATTAACAATTAGACACTTATGGCCAGATTTACTAAACAGGGCAAATCAGCATGAGAGCATAATTCCATAAATGAGCCGATGGGAATGGACGGTTCTGAGCATGATCTAGTGACAATGCAAAAATGAAAGAACATAGACATAGCCGGATCATTTCCATAATGACCAACGCAATCTGCCAGTTTGTGTCTGGTTTAAAAATGGCGCAAATACCAGTAAACTGATGAGCGCAAACCTTAGTAAATCACCTTGCATGACTAATTGAAATACTCTCCTCGCGTAAAATTTGCGCCTTAAAGGAAAACTCCTACAAATAGATATGCATCAAGTTCAGTTGTAAAAAAATGGAGTGTCTTTACTAAATCCTGACAGTTTGCGCTGTTGCAAGCTGTTAGTAAATCTGGCCAATAGAGTGGCTGGAAAATATATATTAATTAATAACAAGGCATATTAAGGCTAATTTTTCTGGAGGCATTAAAATAAAATAGATTAGGCCATTAACTTTCCTAAAGACTATATTCGTGATCCATGCCTCACAATTTGCAAGTGTGAGCCTTCAAAAAGTAATGAAAAATTTGAAAAGCATAATTTCACTGAATCAGTTTCAAAAGGTTTAATTTTTTCTTGAATTAAATGTTATAATAAAAATACATTTACGGACAGAAAAATGAGAAGGAAAAAAAAAATTCTCCCAGCGCTGAACCCATCAATATCAATCAGAGAGTAGGTAAAAATAAAAATGGCATAACTAAGAATAACATCAAAAGCTGAAACAAAAGTACGATTTTTTCCACCTGTGCACCCTCTTCCCACCTGACCCGCATGCAAACCGGAGCTGTTCCTAACCTGGAGGAAAGAAGGATGAGGTCGGCCGGGAGGTGATCTCCATTGGCTGCTCGGACTACCTCCCCTACCGAAACCTTAATTTACCCAGCAGCCCCGGCCCAAGGGGAATGACACGAGTGAAGTCGGAGAAGGTTGTTCATCACGTGAGGTGGGAGGGGATGTTGACAGGTGGAGATGTGAGGAAGGAACATGGATGGATGGATAGAAGAGGAAGAGCGCACAGACCAAGACAGGGAAGAGAGACACAAACACACAAATGTTTAAAATTTACAGAGAAAAAAAAAAACAATGTCCACTGCTCAAAACCCATCCGAGCCAAGCTAAATCATCAATAAAGTGGGGAGAGAAAACAACATTGTCAGAATGATGGCTTAATGCCAAATTACTGTTATCTGTATTTGATATACATTGCTGAAAGACCCTCGAATCTTTGGGACAACTTGAGGCCTAGATGGCAAATGGATTTTGACAGTGAAGAGGATAATGTCTAAAGTCATCAGGTCAGTATTATAAATAAGCAAACATCCACAAAAGGAAGTGCTGACTTTGACTTTCAACTCATTAAATAATAACTGAAAATGAAATGAAAATGTATTCTTAAATCTTCATTTTTGTGGATTTCAAATGACATTATTAAAACTTATTTGATACAAATTGCAGTATAATGACAATGCATTGATTTACTGTAGGGCCTTATCTCGGAGTTATTTTATTAGCCTGTAAATCATCACTTCCTTTGGGTGTTGAGTGCGAGACAGGGACATAAGGACAGACAGGGTCCTGTCTGACGACGTGGACTCTGCTACCTGGACGACAGCAGTATAGCATCTGCTGGAACGAAATCTTTGCCATTAACTTTAACTATGTCTCCAACCACAACCTGTAAGAAACAAACTAGTTATCAATTAAAAAACTTCATATCAAACCAGCAGCCATTGGCAAGAGCAGAGAAATAATACTACTAGAGCGAATACATCTGGTTGACACTGGCAAGATAGATGCATTCATATTTGCATTTCACATATTTAATTCCCTGAATGCATTTCCATATACCCTCGTTTGAGACTAGCATTTAAAATGAAGCCATTTCATCAATAACATTCTCTGTGATACAACTAAACAATTGATCTTTTCGGATTTGCATTTTTAATCATCTTATTAGCCATAATCCAGCAGAAGCGGAGGATGCTGCTTCATAGCTGCTATTTTGATTCAAAGTGTAGAGTAGGATTGCTGACTTAAATTGACAAACTAAACCAGGGTTCCTCAAACTCGGTCCTGGAGGGCCGCTGTCCAACAGAGTTCATCTAAAGCCGGGTGCACACTGTGCGATTTTGGCCACGATTTGGCCGTCTGGGACAAATTTAGCAAATCCTAAAAGATTCCTCTGATCCTAGGCTAAAATCTGACGTCTTTGGTCGTTAGTTTGACATGTTCACCGGCAGCCGATTAATGAGCGCTGCGATCAAATTTTACCTCAGACGAAATTCTGGCAGTTTCAGAAGATTTGGCACACAATCCTGCAGTGTGACTTCTCCTATGACGACAGTCAAATATCTCCGTTTTTCAAGACAAACTATGACCAAAACGAGAGCTAGAGATTTCTTTGTAGCCTCCATTTCAGTCCCGCGTGTAATGCAGCTCACTGTCACTGAACGCACCATTCATTGATGATATAAAACTCCGGGTGAGTTTTCTTGCGCGCGTCCGTTTTTAGCGCGCCTTCACTATCGTGCAGTCTGACATTAATGTCAACTGAGATCTTACAGTGTGACATGACGATCATGTTCGTACAGTCTGACAAGGGACATTCGCAAAGGATTTTGAAAAATCGCACAGTGTGCAGGACCCATAAGACCCTGACCAATACCTGAGCAATCTAATCAAGGTATTTAGGATCACTAGAAAACCACAGGAAGGTGTGTTTAATTAGGGTTGGAGCTTAACTCTGCAGGACAGTGGCCCTCAAGGACCAAGTTTGAGGAACCCTGAACTAAACACTCCTGTGGTGTCTGCCGTTGCTAAGCAATCATGAGCAGCGTTCTCCGTGATGGTGAAACCAGCCCTTGCATTAACTCTTCTGTTAGATATATATAAGAAGATGAGCAATGATAAGTTGTTCGTCTTTCTTGAGTGAGCGCTCGATGTTGTTACGGAAAGGCCGAAGTGGATCAGTTGGTTTGATGTCACATGACCTTCGGTGCACTTGCGGCATTCTCAAAAGTTGAGATTTTTTCCATCTCGCTCCGCCTGGAAAAACGAGCCTTTCCCTCTATTTAAGCATGCTTGTCACACGTCTACATTTAAAATAAAGAACTTGAGCAACATATGTTAACGGCTCCTTAGTCAGTGATAAGATCAGCGCAGCAGTCAATATACGGGACGTTCTGGCTAATATGGGACAGTTGCCAACCCTAGTGGAGAGCTACTTATCAACTGCATTTAAGCTGATATACAGTTTATAAGTATATTAAAAATGCATTATTCATTCTGTGCACTTTAATTCAAAAGGGTGTCACAGTGTGGCTTAATAAAAGTATGGGCGACAAGAAGCCTGGCTCTACAAAAGAGTTTGAATATTGATGAGACGGCAAAATTAAAACTAGATTCAATGGGAACTAAAGCAGAAAGAAATTTTAGTTAATTGTCCATTCCAGCAGCACTTAGTAGAATTGCAGCTTCAGAAAATAATATACACAAGAAAAAAAACTGAGAGAAGTCAGGGCTGATGACATCACCTCCTATTCTGTGACACTGTGAGGTCATCAGGGCACAAGTTAATGCACTTTCGCAATATGCGCACTAATATAGCAAACGGTAATGAGTGCCTAGTCACCAGGTAATTATATCTCCAGCCATTTCCTTTTGCATTCACCTTAGAATTATGAACTGTGTTTCTGTCAAGGTAATTAGCTCTACTCTTTATTAACACATTGAAAAGCTGCTCTGTGTCTGGCTGTATTAAGATCTCTATGGCGACCGCATGCAGGCAGCAGCCTGGTTAGATTCTACCCCTTTGCCTCGACCTAAAGGAGAGAGTTGAGAATCGCCCTCTAGAGAAAACACCAAAGCATCTGTTTTTGAAAGCAAACCTGCTCTGGTTTTCACCAGAGGGCATCTTCATATGCATACTCATCTCTCACTCTTTCTAAGAGTATGTCAACTTCTTTTCATTCTCGATCTTAGTGAGGTAGTCTGTATAAGAAAACACCATCTGCTGCAGTACCTTCTCCCAATGTACAATCTCCCAAGCACCGTTCCTCAATACTGAAAGAGAGAGAAAGAGAGAATCATCACCAACATGAAAGGCGGTATATAAAGAAAAGAAAGACACCATGATACTGTATATACAAATATACATATAAACAGTATTTTTCTTGCTGGAAAAAGAGATGGAAAAAAAAAAAATCAGATCAATTCCACCGCTGGTACTTGGTCCCCATTTAACGATGACTCATACTCTTCTTATGCACATATCTACATTGTTGACCATTCAATTGCTCACAGGCGTGAGCAAGTTAAGACGTACTCATTCTAGAAAGGCAGACTAAAGCTAAATCCTATTTTAAAAAAAGTTGTCATGTCCCAACTCAACCGTTTTTAAATAGGAAATTAGGGAATTTAGTTTAAACAATTTAGAAAAACAATTTAGTTTTTTTAACAAGACCAGAGAGCAAGCTAATGTCTTACCTTGTGTTTCTTTCTTGTTGACGACATTATCAGCTTTGTGACGTTTCTGAAAACAAATAAATAAAAAATTTAATTAAAATAAATAATGAAATGAGCATATTCTGAAAAATGTAAGTAATTGTAGATAATTGTCTGGATTTTATAATTCTCTATAATTCTCTCTAAATCAGAAACCTGATTAATTCCAGTAAAATGAGTACAAACTATAACAATATAAAACTATAAAACTGTACCATGTGGATATAGCATAAAAGAAGAAGAGAATAGTCAGAAATGTTGGTCTCTGGGTTAGAGATTCTGAAAAACCCAAACATCCACAATAAAACTATATTGGCTTTTACAAGCACACGACTATTACTAGAATTTAAATGCAGCATGCATTAAACACAAAGTCATCAGAAAAACTAAAACACTAAATACAAAAAGAAAAATAGATTTATAGAAAATTACAAAAAAATCTATTTAACAAGAGTAACGTTTTACAGGTATAACGGTCAATAAAACTGAGCTTAAAGAGAAGAAAGGTCTGTTGAAGCACATTTTTCTGTCCCATATTACAAGAGCTGTTTGACCTGGTTTAAACAAGAACCACTTTAAGCATCTCTATCTCAGACAGTGAATGCGAATGAGCGTGGGCGATCGAAAAACACTGATTAGCCGCTAACAGCCTAACATATAAATCTGTGCTCTTGCCTCCAGTGCTCTCCGACTGCCTAATTACTCTCCTGGCCAACACTGGTAAAATACATTTGTCCAGAACGACTGGTTATATGCTGTGAGACTTATTTAGGACTTGATGTATTAAAAATAACGATGCCAAAAAACAACTGAATCAAAAGAAAATAGTCAATACAGAAAACAAAATGACTAAAACTTTACAAATAAAATGAAAACATTAGAATTTAAAAAAAAATAATAATATTAAAGGTCCCGTTCTTCGCAAGTTTTTCGAAGCTTTGATTATGTTTACAGTGAGCAATATAACATGAGTTCATGTTTCACGAGCATTTTTTACACAATTTATTATCTGTACACCACTGTTTTCTCCGTCCTAAAAACGGCCTGATGATTTTCTTGTTCTATGAAGTCCCTCCTTCAGAAACACGTAACGAGTTCTGATTGGGCCAGCGCTTCCCGTGTTGTGATTGGACAGCAGCTTAGCGCACTTTGCCCGGAAAGGTCCCGCCTCTTACCATAACGGGGAGATGCAAGCGCTGAATACGCGCTCCTCTCCACGTGAGAGAGCAACAAGACCACGCCCCCTATTTTGCGTGTTCTTGTGTGTGGAGGGTTAGTCAACAAACGGTTCTAGTGACGTCATTCCTGAAGGAAGTGCAGAGGTGTAGTCCAAACCGGCCGTTCACTGTAGGCTTTGAAAGGGAACTTCTGTTAAATAAAGTATCTCGCTTGGCATTGAACTTTATAATTTTACAGGTATTATTTATGCTCTAACAGCAACATTACACACTAACTAAAGTTTGAAAGATGGAATCGCGAAGAACAGGACCTTTAATAAATATAATTGCATCTCAGTACTCAATACTAAAATGACACGGATATATACATAATATATCTGTTTAAAACTAAAAAAATCTGTTGCTTATAAAAAAATAATTGCAGGCTGCCATTAAACCGACTGCCTTTTCATAATTTCCTTTCCCTCCATCCCTTCTTGCATCTCTCACGAATGTATATAATATTAAAAGGATCTGTGACAAATAGCCTCATTCATATTACTGGAGAGCTTATTGAGCAGCCCATGTCACATGACCGCCCTCCCCTAGGACTCTGCAGGAGAAAGAAAAAGTTCTCAGGTCTCACATCCCATTCATCATCCACATCAGCTCTGGTGCAGTGCTGGATAACTCATTCCTTCCCTTTCTCACACTCCCCTCGGTTTCCATCTTCCCTCACTCTTCCCTTCACCTCAACACAGAGCGGAGATCAGGCTCTGTGGAGGGAAGTTATGATTTAATTACTCATCTAATCTAACTGATGGCTTGACTTGCGAACATAGGAGCAAGAAGAAGGAATACGTAATAGTAAAACAAGGCCCCAAAGGAAAGTGTAGACAGCAGTTTGGGTCTGTGGTGAAATGCAGCGCCAAATCCCAGCTGGATTAGAGGAGTACAGTGGGGTGCAGCTGATAAGCAGGCCACGGTGTGGAGAGCACTGGCGCGTCACCTCTTTGTTAGACTCCGTCTTTGTTAGAGATGCCGGATTATGACGAGTTGCGGATTATAACAGAGCCTGCTGGCTTCTTTTGAAACTCGTATATAAAGACACATTAAGAACGCACAAAAAAAGTGACAAAACTACACAACTGTTAAAAGTTTGGGGACAGAAAGAATGACTTTTTATCAAAATTAACAATAAAAACATTTGATATCGACAAAAGATTTCCATTTCAATTAATTGTTGTTCTTTTGAAATGTTTTAGTCACCAAATCAGTATATTAGAATGAATAGTGGATAAAAATACAGTTATTATAGGAATAATTTACATTTTAAAACAGATGGAAAAGAACTAAAGTTATTTTAAATTGTAACACAATTTTACAAGACTACAGATTTTACTATTACAGATTTTGATCAAAACAGATGCAGCTTTGTTGAGCATTAAGAAAAACAAAACAACTTTTAAACCTATAGTGAACCTTTTTGAACCTAAAGCAAGATGAAACAAAATAATAGATTCAACATGGAAGGTTTTACAGAATGACCATGCGGCTTTTAATATCTGTAAAGGTAGACATTACTATAAAATAAAAAATTATGAAAAGCACCTTAAAATACTAGATTAAAGTGACTTTGCTCAAGAAAATCATGTCCTGTTTGAAAGCATCTGGTCACAGTCTACATCTGATGTATGGAAAACAAGCAGTGTGAACAACATTGAGCAAAATCTTCTCTTTCAAGTTTAAAAAGCCAGTAGTTCAGGTTAGGAACAATATGAGGTTGAGTAAATGATCATTTTAATTTTCTGGTGAACTTTTCCTTTAAATACAAAAACAAGCCATTAATATCTGACAAAGAAAAACTAGTACTATCCCTTTTCTAGCCTTATGGGATGCCTCTAAAATACTAGATTGTTTTTACTTGAAGGTAAAAGAAGGAAAAGGTCATCTGACCATTCACAGCGGAGCGGTCCATGACAGCAGAATGGCAAATTTACCAAATGACCTTCGTTTCCAGAGCTAGTCTTGACCTCTCAGATTTGAATAACACATCAGAGACCCATATAAAACGCTGAGCTGGTTATTCTGACCACAGCATCCAGCGTGATGTGATCGGATGGCTGTCCAGAGAGAGAGAGGGGAGAGCAGGCTCTGATTTCAGGGTCACAGCACTACGGTGGATCCACTTGGGTTGGTGGTTGTATCTCAGTATTTACTCCTCTAAATTTCTATATAAAAATGTCTTGGAATTTATTTACATGCCAAATGAGACAATACTTCAGGTCAGGGGAAAAAAAACAAGGAAAGCTTATTGACTGGAAAGTGTTTCAGCTAATGGGAGGGAGATCCATTCTGCCATGGACGTGATCACTAGAGAGTGAGATTGAATTACCAGGAAATTTAAAGTAGGTAAACCTGAACATAGTCTAAAAACTGACTCAGATAATATAACAGCTGCGAATAAAACCTACAGCAAGCATAACTAGAGAAGAGCATAGTTCTCTTTCACGAATCACTCAACTGCAAACAATAAAAGATAATTAAGAATAAAAAGGTGAAAAAGGTGAGTGATATAAAAAAACAACAGTATTTGTATTTCAATTTTTATTAAATCTGCATGACATACTACTGATTTGTGTGAGTTTAAGGCAGGGATATATATATATATATATATATATATATATATATATATATATATATATATATATATATATATATATATATATATATAACATTATCATTAACATATTAGAATGATTTATGATGTGACACTGAAGTAATGGTGCTGAAAATTCAGCCATCGCAATTAAAATAGAAAAGTTATTTTAAATTGTAATATTTTCTCTCACAATAATACCGTTTTACTGTCTTGCTGAGCTTAAGAGACTTAAGGAAACATTTAAAACTCTTAAGACCCCAAACTTTTGTTTATTTTGTGTCTACTAATCTATTTAATATTCCTATTAATTTCAGAGTAGTCAATTTACTTAGTTACAATACCGATTTCTTTTGAGTGGCCAGAGAAAAATGATTTTTGCAGCCAGATGGTGGTTACAACATCTGCAAGCTAACTGGGTCATGCTAACCCTAGCTAACTCTTGACCTCTTGGACATGATTGGATCTATTTGGTTTCGTTCTGCTGGACATCAAGATATGAAAATCCAGCTTTGCCATCACAAAAAAACAAACAAACATTAAAAATAGATTAAAATAGGTAAGTCATCTTAAACTGTAATAACATTTCACAATATCTATAAATAACATTTCTAAATTATTCATCGTCTTTTACTGTATTTTTGATCAAATAACTGGGGATCATTAAAAAAATATTAGAATCTTAAAAACATTAGCAAAAGTTTGGTGGTAATATTTTTAGGTGTACATTTGTTAACAGAATAACATCACAGTGAATGGGATCAAAAAGTTTGAGACCAACAAAATAGCATTTAAGCTGCATTACTTTGCAAATGATGACTTAAAATTAATATAATATACATATATTTTGTAATAATATACATTTAATTTGTCCCTCTTATGCTGTAATAGCAGCACTCAACAAATTCAAGTACAACCTGATGATCATGTTCTCCAGCATGATTTAAGATAATCCAAAGAGCATCTTGAGCTCTAGTGGACGTAAGAACATCTGACCATCTGTATAAAGTGTAACATCACAAATGTTTTAATGCGCTCACCAGGTCTTCTATAATCTCCTTCACCGCGGCCACCACCAGGATGAAGAGTAACGGCACCAGTGTTGTCCATCGCCCTGTCGGTGACACATCAGGGATTTGCTGTCGAGAAAAAAAATAAAATGTCAACATGAATTCCAGTCTTTAATCCCTCCCTCCACAGGAGAAAAATCAAAACACGGACATTCACATGATATACAAACCCTGTCAGTCACCTACAGGGCATAAATACAAACACATTAATTAAAGCCTTGCAGAGACCTCATGAGAAACTCTCAGGGGGGGGGTTGATAAACGGTTCTCGTTTTGTTCTCCAGGAATCATAACACAGCCTGAGAGTCTACATCCTGGTGGTATGTGTCTTCATCACCGGGAGGTCAAGAAAGCAACCTAAGGGAATGGCAATAACCATCAGAAAGTCAGCAGCAGTGACTCTGATTGATGTTTAGAAGTCGACATGTGACATAGCCATCTACCCTGCTGAAGAGATCAGCTTTGACCTGCATGCATTTCCAGACTGGTCCAGGCTGGTTAGGTGGATAGGACCCACAAGCTTGTATATAATTCACACCTCAAGAACTTGATTAAACTTCTACAATTTCTCATCTGGTTTTGGCAAAACTCACAGAGATTACATATCAAGAAGCGGATCGTCTTTGGAAAGTGTCCCTATCGGATAAAGTGCCAGAGCTGTGACAGGTTCAGAAAGAGGCCGAGAATGCAGAGATATACAATAGGAAACCTGAAACGGATTCCTTTTAACCTGATGCCAACACACTTTCCCCTCTGTGTTACATTTCACTTAAACGAGAGTACACGCACAGCCAAACCACAGTGACGTAGAAAACTAGAGCAGCCGATCATCACGGAACCTTGGTGTCAGCATCAAAATGTCTCGTTGATTATGATGGCATGTCCAGAAGAAGCAGTGTGATGAAAGTGAGCAGTTTTGATGAAACAGCATCCATGAGCATCAGATGGTCACCTTGGCCCCCTTATTGCCACAACAAACCCATCCCTGCTGTTTTTCCCTGCTCACAGTAGTATGCCTGAGCATTCAAGGTCACTGCATTGACAGCGAAGTAATGAAGATACACCGAACCTGCGCTTCGAAACCACCCGACTCTCTTTGTTTTACTCTCCTTTCTCGCGGTTTCTCTCCTTTATTCATCTTGCTTTCCCCCCAGGTCATCGATTCAGCTTTCTTAAAAAAAAAGAGGCATTTATTTAATGTGCAGCGCATCCACAGGGTCACGCCGGATGGCTTGGTGGTGGATTCGCTGTCCCTTCTGTCTCTAAAAGAACAGCACGTTTATAGCACCCTGGAGCCTTTGGCGACTGCACCGTCTGGTAATTACACAGATGCTGAAGCAGTGGAGCCAAAATCTGTTAAAGTTTCAAAAGCAATCAATTCAATACACTTCCATTCAGAAAGTTTGGGGTCAGTAAGAGGTTTTTAATGTCTATTATTC
This sequence comes from Pseudorasbora parva, assembly GCF_024679245.1. NCBI lineage: Eukaryota > Metazoa > Chordata > Actinopteri > Cypriniformes > Gobionidae > Pseudorasbora > Pseudorasbora parva. Next base: position 17,427,026 of record NC_090182.1, read on the forward strand.
TCTCCAAGGCTGCAAGGCTCACCCTGGGATACTTTGAAGCATAGAAAGTTAAGCATTTATTGGGAAAAGACATTATAAACGTCTTTCACTTTAGAGCAATTTAAAGGTCCTATGGCATGGATTTTTATTATTATTTTATAATGTTTCCTGATGTGTACTTATGTTTTGATGTAAAACCATATTAACAATATTTCATAATTTAGAAATAAAAGGCATTTTTTTCTATACTTTTCTATACTTTTTCCTTCTGGCTTGAATGCTCTGTTTCAAGAGGTGTGTCTGCTGTGAGTCTTCAGTGAAAACACACATTGTTGTGACTGGCTGACATCTTTGCATTTGAAATGAGATTATGTGGCGGATGGGGCGTGGTTTAGTCATGCGCGAGCAGCAGCTGCAGCCCTGCCAGTCGAGAGTGACACGGAGTTGGGGAAAGATTGCTGAGAAAGTGTTATTGTACCGAGTTGTTGACAGTTTTGAATAAACATGAGTAAACTTCGCAACATTATTTCTCTCACAAAAAACTTTCACCACAACCAACATCATACACGACATCGACATGAATACAGTAAGAGCTTCTGTTAACAGCGTCATTCAAACGGCAGTTTGGACAAGTGTGCACTGCAGATATACATGTGATTGACAGACCCGAACATTATAAAGAGTGTTATTTAATCGCTCTGTAGTTTAATAATATAAATAACAAATTTGTTTCATGCTACTAACAGAAACGACGTGAAGTTGATCATTTTAGTCACTGACTTGATTCACTGATTCATCAAGACGGCTAGCGGCGGGACTGACAGTATTAGAGGGTTAGTTCACCCAAAAATGAAATTTATGTCATTAGTAACTCACCCTAATTTTGTTCCACACCCGTAAGATCTCCGTTTATCTTCAGAAGACAGTTTAAGATATTTCATATTTAGTCCAACAGCGTATCTAAGTGTATGCACACTATACTCTCCATGTCCAGAAAGGGAATAAAAACATCATCAGAGTAGTCCATGTGTGACATCAATTAGTTCATTAGTAGCTCTTGAAGCATCGAAAATACATTTTTGTCCAAAAATAACAAAAACAACGACTTTATTCAGCATTGTCTTCTCTTCCGCGTTTGTTTTCAAACCAAGATTTAAACCATCCAGCTCGTCGGGAGCAGCTGGGGTTAGGTGTCTTGCTCATGACACTTAGACACTTGGTCAGGTGGAACCGGGGATCGAACCACCAACCTTCCGGTTTGTAGACAATCTACATGAACCACTGAGCCACTGCCGCCCCAGTGAGGAATTGTAAAAGTGAGGAATTGTACCTCACTTTTAGCATTATAATTATTTTACCCGCGCCCGAAAGAGAATGAGACTGTGCCGCTGCATGTCATGCCCTAAAGCTCTCACGACAGGCGCGCATCTTTGTGTCGTCAGCATGTGATCGGTTTATGAGATCTGCCTTTTTAGAGACCGCCGATGAATCATCCCAAAGCGATTATCGGCCGATTGAGATCGGTTGCCCCCCTAGTTTTTACCAGCCACTTTCTTGTTTTTAACCGACAATGTGTAACTGCATGTGAAAATTAATACTACAAGTTCTACAATAGGCCTACTTAAGCAGTTTTTTTAATCTCAAGTATCAATGAAATACTGACATTTTCTCTTTCTCTCTTATACACACACAAACCATGAACTGATATGCATTTCATTAAATGAGTAGGGCTCTGTACGTTCTTTTTTTTACCTGGATGTGGCATTTGGATGATTCGTGGTCTTTTATGGCTTCCAGTTTTAGGTTTTTAGTCCCAACAATGAAACTATTCGTTTTTGCATCCTCTGAAGCGTGTTAACGACATACCGAGCAGAACATTGTCAGTAGGGATGCACCGAAATCAAAATTCTTGGCCGAAAAAGAGGAAACCAAGGACGAAAACCAAAACACTTAAAGAAATAATAATAATAATTAAACTTACGAAAGCTATTCAGTCAAGAGCAGTGAGTGATGTCTATCTTTTATTTGGTATTAAACAGACAGCAGTAAAGGCTACTGCCTCTTTAAGACCTAATGCAAGAGCGCGACATCTTACTCGACAGTATACAGTTCACTTAAGGCATATTCAGACTATGTCTGCTAGGATACTTATCAAGATGGACATGTTGACACTTCTTGTGCGAGTTTGTCCGTTTAAGCACAAGACTTGAAAGATAACTCAATATCTGCGCGCTGTGAGACGTGTGCGCGCTTCCGGATGACAGAGACAGATTTCTCATTCGCGTCTTCTGGCTCTCCGGATGACGATGGCTAAAATGACTGGTCATATTCGAACATAAGGCAGCACTCGCATGCATTGAACAAAGTTTACAAAGAGGTGAAACAGTATGCTATTTTTATTTACCCGCCACAACTCAAAATCACCCGCATTTGGCTGGTGGAGGGTGCTAATTTCCATCTCTGGTAACTGGCCATTAACATGTCAACAACTTTTAAAACAGTTATCCAGCCATAACATTAGTGCCCCTTGTGGCAGGCATGGCATTATGAACTGCAGTCTGAAACCATTTTAAATGCAACTGACCTTGTGTTGCTAGTAACATGTGTTCACGCCTGTAATGTAATGCACTATAACAGTGAGGTTTTCACACTAGGTTTTTGATTAATTGGTCTGAACCAGAGCTCGATTTCACTCTGCTCTCCTCCATTCCTATCAGTCCTATATACTTAAGAAACCCAGTATCTGATCACAGCAGATTCACTGACAGATGTCTATCTGAGACTGCGAGAGCTGACAGTCCTAATATCTCCTGCTTGTCATCAATACTCCTCCCCTGAAGGAATGACATTGTAGTCTTACCTGCAGAAGTGCGATGAAGAGGAAGAAGGAGTTGGCTGCTCTTCTGAACTGAGAGTACAGGAAGCGAGGCAGGAACGTAAGAACGTTGTACTTCGCAGTGCTGTAGGAGATAAAGAAAAGAGCGGAGGAAATGACAAAGGTGGTTACATTCCAACAATGACCACAATATCTGCAGACTGGGCTGACATATTTTATTTATCATCCATTATGTTTTCATATTTTCCTTTTTCTCATGTTTTAGTTGGTCGCTATTATACCATGAAAAGTGATATTGATTGACAGACTGAATAAAACTTTTCCCCAGGCCAAACCCAGTTTCAATGCAGCCCAAGACACAAGCACAAATACACAGTGAGTGATGAAGAGAGGCAGTTAATGACCCTAAAGAACAGCTAAGTTTGACGAGAAGAGAGAGAGACTGGGCTGTTAAGAGCTCTTGAGTTTGAGTGAACTATGGTGGGAGCTTGCCAGAGCCTCCATCTCTTAGACTGCCGACTGATTTACGCTCACATTAGGCTCAAGACAGCGAAGCCACTTTAAACTGAGATAAACGTCCCACTCTGAACCCTGACACCTACCTCTTTATCCACCCACTTTCCAAAAGAACGATCCACCAAGAAACACTCATTCAACACATGCTCAAAATATTGGTATTTAAATGTATTCACCAATGATTCATATAATAACATATAAAACCAAAACAAAATACAATATTCTCAGAACACCAAGAAAAATGATCAAAATAATAGTATTTTTTATTAGTTATATATTATAAAATATATTATACCATGTATAAATATGTATGTATTTGAATACACAAACTTAAGAGAAATGTTATATTTAATTACTTATTTTCCATAATGTAATGATAAAAATTAAACTTTCATATATTTTCGATTCATTGCACACCAACTGAAATATTTCAGGTCTTTAATTGTTTTAATACTGATGATTTTGGCATACAGCTCATGAAAACCATAAATTCCTATCTCAAAAAATTAGCATATTTCATCCGACCAATAAAAGAAAAGTGGTTTTAATACAAAAAAAGTCAACCTTCAAATAATTATGTTCAGTTATGTACTCAATACTTGGTCGGGAATCCTTTTGCAGCTCATCCAGAGTGTTGGGTCTTGAGTCTCTTTCTGTGTCTCTTCTGTGACCCAAGACAGGTCCCCACTTTTCAAAAGGCTTATAAATCATAGAGTTTTTTTTGAGAAAGTAAATATGCAGAATACTTCCTGTCCTCACATTTCATGAGTGTGTAATATATATAAAAAATATACACGCACGCACGCACACAAGCACGCAAGCACACACTGGAGAGACTGACAGTCTGTGAGTGAAAAGTGATACGTGTCCTCTCAACTGCCTCTACGTTTCACTGATCCGGTCTTCAAAGAGATCCTTATCAGTCCACGGCACACGGCACACCGTAGCACTGCAATTAGCAGCACTGTACGGGATGGAAAGTTCTGTCAGGGGCCTGTCGTTCTCGCTTTTCTCTGCTTTCTCTTGGCTAGTTTTCAGCTTCTGATCAGTGTAGTTGCGTGCGTCAGGTGGCTTACAGAAGCTAGAGCTCTTACTGTTCTTCAGATAAATGACACACATTTCCAGGTTGCTGGGCAACTCAAATTAATGGAGGAGAGCAAGGGTGAAGAGTGAGATCTCCATCTGTCCTCACTCAATAAAGCATACTGAATTTATTTATTTTTTAAATCAGTATCTAGGGGAAACAGGAGACAATTAAGGTGTTTCGAGAAAAATTTTGTAACTGCACAGCAACGGTATCAGAAGATTTGGACCTGCAAGCACCATTCTGTTTTATAGTTGTTGGGGTTGGGGTTATTGTTACTATTGTTAAATCATAAATTAATACTCCATAATCAGTATATGAAGTTCTTCAGAACCTTTCAAAAATGCTACTGTCAGTGGTTACTAATACAGTTTATATAAAGGATTAGTCCACTTTAAAATGAACATTACCCCAAGATTTCCTCACCCTCAAGCCACATCAAGTGTATATGAAAATAAAGACTCGCAAACCAGTCTAAAAGGAAGAGGGGTTACAAAGAATTTAATTTGAAAAAATATTAACAAATGCTTTACCTAAACAAATACAACCTTCTGGTGTTTAGAATATAGTATACATGCCAAGTGGTATTAAATTACACCTCAAACAAACATTCACATATCACCTAACACAGGATGTTTTTATCCAACAAAAAATAACACTTTTGCTTTTCGCACTGTGTGCCTTCGACAAAACGGCAAGTTGATGCGTTTGCAAACAAACCACCGCCAACAAAAGCCACAACCTTTGCTCCATAAAAATGATTAAACAGCACGTGGTTAAACCCTGGGGTGCATTTTGATTAGCGGTTACACTAGTCACCCTAGTGACTGCCTGATGAGCCAACATCCCGAAGCCCTCTTGTGCGATACATGTTTGTTTAAAAGCATGATGAAGCCAAGTAGTGGTAAACGAGCTGAGCGTTCAGGCTAAGCAGCTGGCTGAGGTCTAGAAGCAGACCTAGATCTGGTTTCTGGGGTCGTGTAGAGGAAATGAGAGGAGAGACGCAGGTTGGCTCTCTCTGCTCCTTTGTGTGAACGCTATTTGCTGGTATGTCATGTTAAGATTACGACCTCCACCAAAATATTCATAATTGTTTTTAAAGGATTATTTCACTTTAAAATAATTTGTTCTGATGATTTACTCACCCTGAAGCCATCTTAGGTGTATGTGATACTCTTTTTTTCTGATGAACACAATCAGAGTAATATAAATAAGTGTCCTGATGATTCCCAGCTTTATAATGGCAGTAAACGTGGCTCACAAATTTGAACCTCAAAAAAGCACATCCATCCTAATCATTCTCTCCTACTGTCTGTACTCATATACTGCATTTAAATACATCAGAGTTCCCAATAACACTGTTCTCATTTACAATATTTTTCTGTTTCTGTTGTCAAACAATGAAACCATAATGAAATTGTGACCATGGCCCATCATGGCCACAGATATATACATGTAGATGACACATTCAACCGCATATTATATATGCATATATATATATGCCTGTTACGATAATCAGTATGTCGACTCATCGCACGACATATGGACATGACCTTGATCCTTTTTTGGTGACGCCATATATTGCCCATTAGGTTTACCCTCCATCATCTTTCAGACCTTCATACACAGAGCGGACACCAACAGGTGAAAAGAAGGCATTATTCAAAGCGTTATAGTGTTTTCCTGACAACTACAGACAGTTTGAAAGAAGAAGTCCAAATGCACTCGGTTTTCATAGCCGCAATATTGAAGTACAAATATAAACAGCAACTGATCTATATAAATCATCATTATCGTGACAGGCTTTTTTATATGATTAAGACTATTAACCAGCAGTCGTTTCCAAGCTGCTGCAGCGGCTCTGCACTAAAATCCAGATTTATAAATCAAGTCTTCATAAATCATTATCAAGTGATTTTATACATATCTGACAAAATTACCATAGATATAAGATAAAGCCAATATATTTTATATTTTAAGTAAAATGATCACTCCGAGAACAGTTAGCAACAGCCAGTGCAAACCTTCTTTTGGTGTTAAAAGAAACTACTGTTAAGAATTACTAAAGACATGTAGTGAAAAATTTGCACTGAAAAGGCATGGACACAGATATGTTTGTGGCTGCCCTTATTGCATATGCATGAGTAGGAGTTTTCTTTTCAGACGCAAAATGTATGGGAGGGGAGTATTTCAATGGATTTTAATATTTAAATTATTTACCGCCCAAAAAAAGCATGTCTTAAGTTAAACTGGTAAATTGCGGTGGTCATTACGGAAATGTAATTGAAATCAAATTTTCCACTCCATCTGAGTTTTTTTTTGTAATGCACTCACGCCAATTTGTCTTTAGTAAATCTGGCCCATAATATCTTTTTTTTTTTTTCTGAAAGCCGGACAGCATTTTTGTGAAATGGAAATATTTTGTAACATTATAAATGGTATTTACTGTCACTGTGTTACTGGGTTGTTACTATGCCCCTGTTTTAAAAAAATGTTTTTAAAAAACAATCAAAGTAAATCCATATAGGACAAGTAAATAATTAGTCGATTCCAAGCACACAATGTTTTTTGCCCAACATTTAAAAAAATGTTTTTATATTGAAATGTTGTAATCTAGTTATTCATTTTGAAGCTGTGTGGTTCGGTTCAAGGTTCTTTATTGAACATTTTAAATGCCTGGGCGAAAAATTAAATGGAAATACAAATACTTTCAGAAGGAACGCCACAGTTAAAGTAGGTGGTCACAATTACGGTTTGTGTAAACACCTTCTAAATTGCAGACTTCTTGTTTTACTGAAGGAACACAACACACATTTTTATGCTATATTAAGTGTCACTGTTTCTTGGCGAACAAATTCACCAGGAAATGAAAATGATACCCTGACCTTTGCGTGTGATCTTTCTAAATGAACACCTACTAATTACATGCAAAATGTCACAGAAGCCCATTACAACCAAAACAGGTTTTCTATTTGTGGCTGCTTACATGTCTGAAATACATACACAAGCAATCAGGACTTCCCAGTAGCTAATGCTGCATGAATGAAAACATTAACCTGGTCTGACAGTGGAGCCAACCGTTAAAAGCTACTGTTTTATCTACCGCCCTCTATATACGGTGAAGCTCTGAGTACTGATAAACAGTCCAGACCTGAGACAGCAAGACCCAGTGTTGTTATTCACTGCAATAATCTGACTCCAGTATTATAAGTGAGTGATTATCCTGATTATGGGAGTGAGACTGCAGTGGCTGTTTTGATCACTAGATGGAACTATCAAATAGATGCTTTTGTGTTTCAATACTAAAGATCTGCTACCTGAGAGTGACATCTCTACTGAATGACTGCTCTCTCACCGCAGGATGGAGAAAAAACACACTAAGCAACAACGTGTATAAATGTTAAGAGGACAGAGCATGTTAAGTAAATTCACATGAGACTCAAAAACTATTTGTTCAAAAGAATCACAATTTTGGCAAACTATCTATTTGACGTAGTACAACATGCAATTTGACATATATCACATATTAACCACAATACCTAACTCCTACCTCCTCTCTGTCTGCCAAACGTCACCTTAGCAATCACTATGAGTCCTTGGACACTGAGTCTTTGTGGCGGCTGGCAAATAGCAACACTACCTCTTTGTCAAATACAGCTCAGTAGTTTTAATATGGTACTTTACTTGTATAGTTCCTTCCTACTCACTGGCAGTACAGTCTGTTCAACAGCCTTATTAGACTTTCACTTTTTCTTCGATATTAAATATGAACTCCGTTCTGAAACTTACAAAAGTGAAACAACAGCATCACTCAAAGAAAGATTTTCTTAATGTTTATGAAAGAAGTCTCTTACGCCAACAAGGCTGCATTTATTTGATAAAACAAGTACAGTAAAGACAGAAATATTGGGAAATATTACAATTTAAGATAACCATTTTCAATTTTAATATATTTTAAAATGCAGGTTACAAAGCTGAATTTTCTGGATCATTATTCCAATCTTCAGTGTCACATGATCCTTCAGAAATAATTCTAATGCGTCAGTTTGGTGCTTAAAGGAACACTCCACTTTTTTTGAAAATAGGCTCATTTTCCATGTCCCTTTGAGTTAAACAGTTGAGTTTTACCCTTTTTGAATCCATTCAGCCAATCTCTGTATCTGGCAGTAGCACTTTTAGCATAGCTTAGCATACTTCATTGAATCATATAGGTCCATTAGCATCAGTGATCAAAAAAATGACTTTTAATACTTTTCCTATTTAAACATTGACTATTCTATAGTTATATCGTGTACTAAGACCAACGAAAAAGGAAAACTTTCTATGTTTTAGACCATTATAGCTAGGAACTTATTTCTCATTCCGGCATAGGAACTTTGCGGTCGTCATTGGTGCAGCGGCGCAATGATATTACACAGCGCCTTCTTCTGTCAACATAAACAGCATGACGATCTGCTTGCTCAGAGAGTGTGCGTTGTAACCATGGAGACGTTTGACGTTTGATTCAGAAGATATTTACTTTGGTGCAGATCCCGAACCGTATCTATTTGAACCAGAATAACAGTTACACTGAAGACGAGCTTTTGAAATGTGAAAGAGAAAGGCTGAACAGACTGTGGCAGAAGGGCCAAGGAGAGCAGATTCAAACTGGTGAGTCAGAGAAGAGTCAAAATTCAAGGATAAATGGTCTGACATGGATTCGGTCTGCCGACCGTTTGATTTTGACTAACTGTTAACGTAATATGTGAATGAAATATGCTAAGACTGCTTATTATGAAGACAGAGAGAGTGTGCACTCTCCGTTGTTTCTGTGGCCACCAAATGATTTTCAATGCATGAGACACGCTCCGAAGCCTTGGAACAGAACATAACATCACTAACGTAGTATTTTGTACCATAGAAACTGTAAATAAATAATACCGGCAATTAAACATTCTATTACTCAAAACTATACACTACCTCACCAGAATGCTAAAAATAAAACTACTAACGTTATATACTGTATAAACCAAATGGCCGCGCAAAACCCCCACGCTTAGCGATTTCATTCACAGGTTAGTTAGCTAAAGACAACATCAGTGCTTCTCAATCTGGTCGTTCAAGCTAACTAAAATATAATAATGTAACACTTACAGCCAGGGGGGATGATACACTTCGCCCTGTCTGGCCAGATCCTTTAGATGCCGTACTGTGGTAACGCTGTCCATGTTTTCCAAATAGTCATCTGGTCCCAAATGCTTTGAGCAAACACGCAGTTTCTTATTTGAATATAACGTTACCGGTGTTTTGATATCTATGGTTCAGAGCAGTAAACCACTGATTCTTTCATTACTTGATTTTCGTTGGTCTGTGAAACATGATGGTAGTAGTATACACCTTCGACTCACTATCACAGCTCTTTACGACACACAGAACCATATGGTTAATCGCACAGTAAATCCACTACATAATTTGCCGGCTGCAACGACACAAACTTAGTGCCGGTCGTATTGGAAGTTACCTATCTGAGGAATACTTTCAGGTGCTGCGTTATATCATCGCGCCGCTGAACCCATGGTACGACCGCAAAGATCCATAATTCTCACGCAGGAATGAAAAATCTAAATCGGTATAAAAATCTAAACTTTTAATTTTTCGTTGGTCTTAGTACACGATGTAACTACAGATGAGTCAAGTTTTAATCAGGAAAAATATTATCTTTGAAAAAATAAAGTCTTTGGTCATTTTTGATCACTGATGCTAATGGACCTAAATGATTCAATTATGTATGCTAAGCTATGCTAAAAGTGCTACCGCCAGATACAGAGATCGGCTGAATGGATTCAAAAACGGTGAAACTCAACTGTTTAACTCTAAGGGACATGGAAAATGAGCCTATTTTCAAAAAAAGGGAAGTTTTCCTTTAAGAAATTGTTACTATTATGTTGAAAATAGCGGTGCTAAATGTTTTGCGGAAACGGTGATACATTTTTTTATGTTTAAGAACAGTTTATAACAAAAATGTCTTTACTGTCAATTTATATCAATTTAATGGATCATTGCTGAATAAAAAGTATTGTGTTCACAAAAATGAACACCACAAATAACTACTAGGTAAAATATATTTTTAAAATACACAACTCTCAGAAGCACAGGTGTGAGTGTGACTTTACCTGACACGATTATTGCAGAATTTGGTAAACTGGGGCTGATTGAGGAATATTAGCCTGGAATCTTCCTGGTCTGCTAGAGAAGTCTTCTCTGAAGTGTCTTCCGTCTTTTCATAACCTGAGATAAGGAAAAGAGGAAAATACAGAGAGGAATAAAGTCAAATGCAAAATAAAGGATGCAAAAAAGGGGCATGTCACTTTAATGAAATATTAGCTTGTGTTTTATAAAAAGCCATGGCTATTCATACTATGAAGCTTAGATCTCCCAGCCAGTGAAAACAAATCACCTTTAACAAGATTACATTAAAGATTATATCTTTAACAAGACTCAGAGAAACTTAAGACTTGACCTATAACGTCCAGCTGAAGCTTTTCTGCAATATGTGATTCTTATGGAGTAGCTTAGCTGCTGACATAAAGATGGACATACAAAACTCATATTAAAGGAAAAAAAATGCAATGCATCTATACAATTTTTTTGAATAAATGCGTGTATAACTAATAAAAACAAACAAACAAATATGTGTGTATAGTTATTGTGGTCCCTAGAGTCACTCAATTCAGATATCCAAGTAGATTAAGTCATTATTAGGGCTGGTGACAGCCAGTGGAAAAAGAAATGTGTGACATTACAGGCACACTGAGCCCAAGGGAACATGGGTGCCTGCAGGCGAATCAATTTGAGCAGATGAATGAAAGAAGGGCAGCTCAAATTGATTTGCCTCCAGGCATCCAGGCACACACACACACACACACACACACACACACACAACACACACACAACACACACACACACACAACACACACAACACACACGTGCGCGCGCGCTCACGCTCAAGATAATAAAGTTTGTGGCTAATTTGGAGCATGAAAAAAAAACAACACTGCATAGTCTTACACTGTATAAATTAAGTATATTTTACTTATTATCTTTGTTAAACTACAAAAGTGATTTTCTCTTTTGTATTTGATGTTTGATTAACATTAGTGACAAACAGTTGTGGGTATATTAGGATGCTGTCACTTTAAGACGAATGCATAATTCAAATATAAATTACATGCATCTGTTTTTCCCAGTTGTTAAGAACACTTAACCGTCTGTGTTTATGAGGATACTTGCGGAGATGGGCATTTTGACTTAATTTTGCATGCACGTGTCCATTTAAGCTAAAAAATAATAGGAAGAGAACTGAATTCTGTGTTCACATTCAATCTGCACAGCTCTGTGCGCTCACACAGAAAACAGTGTGCGAGTCACAGTCTTCCTGCGCTAGATGTTTAAACAGGAGTCAGGATTAAACAGATGCAAATTATAAACTTTAACTATGATGGTTCAACTTTGCAATTAATCTGCGAATCACATGCTTTCCGAACCGGAGGGTATCTGGCCCAAACGGATCATGGATCAACTATCTCTATATTTGACAGCGCACATCCTGTGATATGACTATTGAGGATGCGCACGCCGCAATATATATATGGAATTAGAATAAGAATAGAATTAACAAACCTAGAACTTTACAAGAAACTGGGTTGAGTCGTCTGATGCAAAAAAATATTTAATGGATGTTAAAATTTGTATAAAAACAAAACATATTTTCTAGTTTACCCTTATTAAAGAGTTATATGTTTTATGAGAACAATTTGAACAAGTTGTCAGTATATTATGTAAAACATTCATTTTCCATGGAGGGTGTTGAAAGTCTAAACATGAGTCATTTTTAGACTTTAAACGCCTTCCACACACCCCACTGATGAACCAATTTAACAAAAGTTTTACACAAGACACATTCCACCTAAGCAGTCTAATTGCTTAACAGTATTAACAATTAATCCCTTATAGGAGTGTTCCCTTCAAAGAGCTATTTTACCTGTTCTGTGCATTTGACAACACAGCTAAAGCTCTAAGACTGAATGCTACACATACTGAACATTCCTGTGGTAACATTAAGACGCAGACACTAGAGAGGTTAAAATGTCTAAGCTACAAGTGACCGCCAAACAACACTGTGGAAGTGAAACCTGCAGTGTAGCTGTATGTGTGACTGTGAGTGGGTTTACTTGGCTATAGTTATACTTTGGAGAGCAAACTGATGTCAGAGGATAGCAACATTTAACAAAACATCCCTATGTGCCCAAAAAGCACATTGTAAATGATTTAATAAGTATTTAATAAAGTAAATAACACTTTAATTTTTATTCTAGCTACATTTTACTACTAGTTTTGCTACAAAATGTTGTATTTAAGGAAGTAGTATGTTGTTGTTCTTAACTGATTTGGGGAATTTATGGATGCATGTCAAATAGAAAGTGAAAATGCAGTGCAATGCGATAGACCAGACATGATGTGGAGCAGGAGTTTGGACACCAGAGATACAAATAAATTATAATTTTCCACTTGTCACAGTTAACGCTGGTTAGTTATCTGACAGTATATTAGGGTTTCAGTCAGGCATTGACTATATTAATAAAGTTAAAAAAGAAATATATAGGGCTCTGTTGATAATATTAATCAACTTTTTTTGAACCACTATGGAGTCTGTGCTGCTTTCAGTTGATCCATGAACAAAAACGTTATTTGTAGACTAAACATTAGAGTGCCTGCAATCCAATACAATCACAATAAGCTTTGTGGTTTGATTTTTTACATTAAATAAGTCTAAAAATTGTTTTAGAGCTCTTTAAAAGTTAAATTAAGTTGTTGTAGCCACTTCAATTCAAGCAGCAACACAGAGTGCATGCAAACTGATCATCTCTTCCTCTTTACTACTACTTAAATAAATATGCATGAATGTCAGAAATGTTGAAAGATACATCAGAACTTCGTAAAAAGCATCATGACTACACAAAACGGGTTGTGAACAATGTCATATTCACTTATTCAGTGTCCAAAGCTTGTTGGCTACATTGCTAACTAGAAAAAAATAATAATAATACTCCAAGCAAAAAAAAAAAAAAAACTACATTACATTGGGCTGGATATTGGTACAAATTTTAAATTTCGGTTTTACTTACAAACAATCGATTCTATTCTAACCTCCATTTAATTCAATCAATTTATTTGAATATATATCAGGTACAGCAAGTTACTTTTCCAACAAAAAAAACAAGACAAAACAAAAAACGCTGTAAAACATACAGGAAACCCTGTCAGTTGGTACATTACTATAATATTAACCCTTAACTGCACAGGACACCACCCTATTTTGGCAAGTGGGGCATAAATGACATCCAAAATAAAAAGGTTGCTGATCATTCTGGATAGATACAGAATATATTTAGATTTTACAGTTTAAGAATTAAAATGTTATGAAAATGTATAATTTTTTTTCAGTAAAATATCTAAAAACTACTTGGCCAGTGTCATACATTTTGTTCAGTTGAGTACTTACATAATGTTTCCAACTGTCTGTAAGTCGTGAGAAAATGGCCTTTTTAACCAAAGATCCGGGACGTGTGAATGAGTGAATGTGCTTCATTTATCTCTAAAACTGTGTCTTAATAATGTGTTTTTAGAGAATGCTAATAAAAATGCTAAGGAAATTATTTATTGCCCCTACAACTCCTCGGCACTCTAATGTCTGGCGCGGAGACTGCTCATTCATGATTCTATTGTTCACTTTCAACGAATGGTAGCACCTCTGCCAGTATTAATAGACTTAATCTTCATTATTCTTTTATCATTTTTGTTTGTATTGAGCCATTATCAGTCTTTTATTCTGCCATTACATTGCTTCCCCATCCACACCACTTTTATTTCAGATTTGTTAATCCACCCGTTACCTTCTAAGTCCTTCTAAAAAAAAAAAGGAAACATATTTGTGGGACAGTGGGAATTCTTTTAACAAATTTGTTTATGGAATAGAATAGCTCCTGCTGCGACATCAAGCGACATTTGCATCAAGCTACATAACACAATTAAAAAGATTAATATTATGTTTTTACTCAAAACTTACTTTAAACCACCATTGAGTGTTGGTATTAACTTCCGATCATGATCTAATGTGGATTTTAGTCATAAAAGTTATGACGAAATGTCATATTTATACGGAGCTAATCACTACACCTGCTTAGCATGTCTACTGTAAACGTTCTTTATTTGCAATAAAAATGAAAAATGTTAAACGACTATAATCTAGGCCGCTGGCGATGCGGGATGGTAAGGGGGTAGCTAAAAATAAATAGCAATTGTATTTGTTGGACTATTGTTAGTTTTAACCTTTAATATTAATAAGAATAAGAACCAGCTGGACTTCATCGAATACCACACAATGCCCTTCTCAGTGAAACGAATCTCCATGTGTAAACACAACAGCCCCATTCATGACAGTGCTCAATAAATAATTAATAATTGCGCTGATAAATAATGCAGATGGCATACAGTAAATTGAATACACTCATCTTAGGATCACTGTTGTGCTGTAAGGATGTGCTGTCAGTTCCACCCTTCACTTTTGACCTCTTGACCTCAATTAAAATCCAACACGTCCACAATGGTTCATAGCCACAGTCAATGTGTATTATAGCACAGCAACTGTCCTAAATCTGAGACAGGCCAGTCATTGAGGTTTATAAACTCTGTTGATCAACCTATGCACTTCACAGGCCTGTGGCAGAGAACAACATCATGAATGCACCGTTTGTTTTTCAACAGCTGGAGGTGTGACATGAGCACGTGTTCATCATGTGGAGGCAATTTAATTTAGGGATTAATTTCCATTCCTTTCCCTTGTTCGAGCATCCCGTCACAGCAACATTAGCTCAACCCATGATGCGAGTTTGGGGCAGGAGTCACACTATCGTTTTTTCCGGCCAATCGAAGATGGGCGAGTGTACAGGAAACCGGTTTAAAAACTATTTCATGTTGCTAATGCTAGTTGTGCAGTAAATACTTCACATTTATTTAAAAAAACAGCCAAGTCTAAGCAGCCATCCGCTGGTTTAAAAGATTATGTGATATGCTGTCTTTTCTAAAATGTAGGTTAAGGTGTTGTGCAACCACACATTTACAGGAAGTAAGCGGACATAAAAAGAGACTCAACAAAACTAAACAAACAGGCTTTACAGGGGAAAAAAAATCTGTGCATAACCAGGCCTTTTACATAGGTTTATAATGGCTTATTTTACTGTCATAAGTACATAATTTAATTTTAATTTTATTTCAATTTTCTGTATAATAGTTAAAGGGGGGGTGAAACACTCAGTTTCAGTCAGTGTCATGTCAATCTTGAGTACCTATAGAGTAGCATTGCATCCTGCATATCTCCGAAAAGTCTTTATTTTTTTAATAATTATATAAGAAAGATGCGCTGTTCCGAGTCTTTCCGAAAAAAGCCGAGCGGGTGGGGGCGTGTCGTGTGAGCGGAGCTAAATAATGACGTGTGCAGCAGCGTGCTGTGTGTTGAGTCGAGTCCGTCATCCCTAACAGCGGGAAAAAAACTTTATTCAAAATAAAAATATGGCTTTTAATCAGATACAGCCATACATCTATGATCCGGAATCAGACCCAGAGGCTGCAGTTGAACAGGAGCAGCAGCAAAAACGACTAGAGCAGGACGTCTGTATGTGGTAAGTTACAAGTTATACACTAACTATATAATATGCTTAGCGGCTTGTTATTTACATATTTATACTTGAATTATATCGTCGTATTTTTGTCTTTGAAGGTGTACATGTGGGAAGTGCAGTTGTGCACGTGTGTTTGTGTGTTTACGCGTGGTTTGTGTAGACGGTAAGCGGACTAAAAAAAACACAGACATTTGAAGCAGTCTCACTCACCCTTCTAACGTTGGGACTGCTCCATCCTTCAGCATTAGGCGATTGGGAAAATGCGGCGTCGAGCTGGGCCTTGTTTATGAAACAGTCGGCACCGAAATGCAGCAAACAGATATAAACATTCGCGCAACTCAGTTGCTGATCCGGAAAAGCAAATTACATCCACTGTTGCCTTAACGCGGGGTTTTGGAGAATCTGTGCAGGACTGTCTTGGTCTGGCAACCAAAAACGCACTTTTTTGGTGACATTATGTGCTATGTGTAATTGTCACCTGTCCAGCATCCTACAAACCAGCGCTTTGATGGGCGTAGGCTGTTGCTTTCGCTCTCTCCCTCTCTCTCCCTCGCTCTCTCTCTCACGCGCTTCTGGTAGAATTGTCCGTAAGGCCCATACAAGGAAATTCCGCCCCCACTAACGTCAATGGGGACGCATGATCTCAAAAAACTTGCCGAAACTTATGACTAACCGGAAGTAGTATTTTTGACAAAGAAATACTCCCATCAAACGTCCACCTTAACTTTTGAAACTTTGTCTATGTTTAGTATGGGATTCCAAGTCTTTAACAGTGTAAAAAGATCAGTATGCATGAAACAGCATTTCACCGCCCCTTTAAATATTTCTGTTATAATTTCTAAAGTTAAACCAACATTTTATTTTGAGGGGTTGCAGTGAATATCTTTGAGGTTCTGCGTTTATATGACATGACGATAGTTTATTAAACTAAATGGGGAAATTGTGATGTGACCACTCATAACAGCTCTGAAAATAAAGATCAAGTGGGCTTATCTTTACTAGTCCATATTGCAATATGATAATGCGGAATAGCCATGCTTTGGATTTTTCCATCCAAAATTTATCAAACTCTGTGACATTCAGTATTATACAGAAAATGAAATGTTGTATTGCACGGTTCAGCCTGTGTTTTTCAGCTGACATAAATCATTGGGCTCTACATGTTAACTGCCTTTTAAAGAGAGCTCTTCACGGCCATTGAATATATACTGTGGCACAACATATTTTACATACAGAAAAAAAGCTATTTCCCGTTATTGTGCACTATATTACATTTAAGATGACGATCACCTAAAGATTCATCCAAAAACAATTTATTCATTTATTTTAGCGGGGGTCCTTGGCATCAAACTTTGAAAATCCCTGCTTGCAGTTACGGTGCAGCTTCCATAACCTTAATAAATCCCAGGACTGTCAATAAGCTGTAAATTTGGGTCATTTTTCCAAGCTCCAAACTGAAAACAGCGATTGATCAGATCACCGGCGCCATTGGCTGCCCAGACAATAGGGGCAGAAAATGGCAAGCAAATAAAGAACAACCACAACAAACCATGACTGTGTCATGCAGACTCCTAGGTGCTTTTGGGGGTTACTGCACACATTTACCCTGTTTATTAAAGACACGCAAGACTCAAATGAAACAAAAACACATCCACATGCTTTTGCGCATCCCTTGTTGTTCTGCGTTGTGAGTCAACTGATATGTTCCATGATCACATTCTGTCATCTACCCAGCCGTGATAAAAAAGAAAAAATAACAGATAGTAACAGAGCGAGAGAGAAAAAACACAGACATGAATCATTAATCTGAAAGCCATGATTCACAATATGCATAATGACAAGTGCTGAGGGCAGCAGCTGAGGGGGGAGGCTGTAGTGATCAAGGCTTTTCAATTAAGCGCGAGTACTCAGGGGATTATAAACACGAGTAAAAATAAATAAATAAATAATTTGCTCTTTAGGGCTGAAAGCGTCCGGTTAAAACAGGAGGGATTTCCCAGCTGAGATGGAGGGTGCTCTCTGTAGGCGTAGTACAGTGGGCAGTGGGGCGGAATGGATGGAGAGCTGAGGAGATACATGACATACAGCGGCAGAGAGGAAAACGTGAAAAGAGGAATTCCGGATGGCACGGACACACGTGGGCTATGAGTCAGGGGTCTAGTGGGTGACCAGAGGCTCTGATCTCGATGCTCTCTCACATTTAGAGGTTGAGGTTTCAGAGTGCAAAGAAAGCGAGGAGGGAGGACCTAGTCTAGAAGTCTAAGGCAATGTGAGAGGATGCTCATTTTGGTTAAATGAATAACTAGAGGGCTAGTTCACAGCTATGGAGTCACAATCTTAACATGAATGGGAAAAAAAAGCAGCAACCTCCTGCGGTCTCTCTTGAAGCCAATATCGAAGTAATTTACACTGCAATTCCTTGAGTGGCCACTAGGCCAGAAGGGAGCAGAATCTCATTGAGCCCCATGTTAAAATTCCCTACTTTACAGCAGGAAAAAAAAACATGTTTACAGCCTGGTACAAATTGTGGTTTTGGTCTATACAGCAAATTTTGCCCTTCATGACAACTGTGAGGGGGCTGATTTTTTTTAATTTTTTTAACTCATTTGTTTACATTATATAAAGGCTTAAAGTTCTGCATAATTAAGGGTGGGGTTACATTGAGTGGCAGGTGGATAGCCATTTATCCGCCGTCTATAGTCATTGCATCACCTAAGCTCCAACCACATCCCACCTCTTTGCCCATTTACTGTTATCCACCAGCTCATCTCTACTTAATGCTTCAGAACGGCTTATCGGAATCCTATGGGTGACGTCACGGACACTACGTCCATATTTTTTCTACAGTCTATGGAAAAACACAAACACACACACACACACACACACACACACACACACACAGTGACTTGTGTTTAAACCTAAATTTTATGAAGCGACGAGAATACTTTTTGTGTGCAAAAACTAAAATAATGACTTTATTCAACAGTTTCTTTGCGCCTTTATCAGTCTCCTAAGCTGTTTAAGTTGGTCAGCTCCTGCATCAGCATCACACCACACCCATGTGTTGTAGTGCTCACATGAACAACATCAGACAACGGCAAGTCAGCACGCTGGCGTAGCTCTGATGTAACTTGGAAGCGATGGGTTGTATTTACAATCAATAGCTGTTTACGGAAGGGTGAGAGAGCTCTCGGATTTCATTAAAAACATCTTAAATTTGTGTTCCAAAGATGAACAAAGGTCTTACAGATTGAGAACGACAACAGAACTTTTGTTTTGTATTAATTTTTAGGTGAACTACTAACCCTTTAATTAATTTCCTTATTTTAGATAAACATTGGCCAGTTTTGCTTAAAGCATTCTTTTGTTGTAGGTAAATCGTGGCCAACTTGTAATTCATTGCATTTTTTTTAAAGGGGGGGTGAAATCCTGTCAAAAACTAAGTTGGATGTTTGATGGAGTATTTCTGTGTAAAAAAAAAAAAACAGACCAGAGCAAGAGAGCAAATGCACGCCCATAAACACTGCTCTCAAGGTGCAGATCCACTTCTCAGTGCAACACTTCGGTCACGCCGCACTCCACTTTATTCCTGTGGGTGATGTCAAGAGACTCTAACGCGCCCGCATAGCATTCCGGGAAGGCAGCGCTGCATTTAAACCGTTTTGAACGCAGAAATGATGGGAAGCGTCACAACACCACGCTTCAAACGTGTCGCAAAAGTGGATCTCCACGGTCACTGCTGTCACAGGACACAGGACGAAATCAACAATGTTACCAAAGAAGTCTGTTATTGAAGGAGCAGTCCCAACGATGAAGGTTCACGTTCCTGCTTTGGAAGCAGGTGGTGAAGTAAAACTGCTTTAAATGCCTATGTTGTTGGTACTTGGTAAGTAAACATCATGATTGTGTATAACGTTAGTTAATTTATCAATGGAGCATGCAATCTATGGTGTGTGTTTAAATACATTTGTTTATCTGACCACTATAGGTGTCTGTCTGTTTATTGTAAAACCACCCAAACATAAACCTTTGTTGACACCAAGCGTGCTTCTTCATTCAAGTGCGCTAACGTTACTCCATTGTTTTTCTATACACTATCTGACGTAAAAAACTGTTTTGCTTGCTACTGCTAAGGTTTAGTCACATACAATAGTCCATAAACCAAATCATGTCATCATAATCCACAAGTACAAACACAAATGTTGACAGGCCACTAAATACAGTACATACCACAGAGACAGACGTCCTGATGTTGCTGCTTCTCCTGTTCAATTTATTTTAGCCTCCGGATCTGATTCTGGATCATATCTGTATTAGTTGAATCTGATTTATAATCATGGTTTATTAGAGTAACGTTTTCTTTTCCACACTTGAGGATGTCACAGCTTTCAGAAGCTCTCAGGCAGTAGCTGCGCTGCCACACAATACGCCTCCAGCCGCTCGTTTTTTTCCGGAAAGACTCGGTACAGCTTATCTTTCTTTTATAAATATAATAAAACTAAAGACTTTTCGGAGATATGAAGGATGCAATACTACTCTATAGGTACTCAAGATTGACAGAAACTCAGTGTTTCACCCCCCCCCCCCCCTTTAATGGAGAACAGTGAAAATAAAGACAAATTAAAAAGTTGTAGGAAACTAGTAGGAATGAGTTCATAATTTGTAACCATGATATTTTACGTATGTCATGTGAGGGTCCGTGCACAATACATGACCATGGTTTTTAATAAACAGTTTAAAAAGACCCAAACTTGAAATATGACCCAAATCCTGAGTGAACCCTTGAATACATCAGTGTACAGTTCAATAAGGAAACGGCTGTCCTGAATCTTGATTACCAAATCTGAGAACGGAAGTTTGATAAGAAGCTTTCAAAGTCTTGTTGCCGGCAACTTTGTGCGCTCCAAGAATTGAGTAGCAACACACTGGAAAAGGGATTAAAAGAAAACGCATCTGCTTACGTTGATATCCCAGCACAACCTTTGGTCAATTTTTGGCTCTGGAGAACCTTTGACACACTTAAAGCTTCGCTGAGAGATAGGTTTTGACAACACAAGCCAGTGTTGTCAGTGTAAACTGAAACAACAGCTACTTTTCATCAATTGAAATAAAGCTAAAATTTAAAAAAAAAAATACAAACTAGACTAAAAATAAAGTTAAGGCACAATAGAAATAATAGAAAACAATGACAAAATTACTTAAAAATTAAGCCAAACTAAAAATGTTAATAATACTAATAACATAATAGAAATAATACTAGAACAACACTAGCACAAGCAAATGTAGTCCCCCAGTGGGACTAAACGTGGCTGAGAGGAAGCTCCATGTCAAAACAGGAAAAGGCTGGAAGGTAGCTGGGTAATTAAACCCACAACAAGCTAAAATTGTGTCACGAGTTTTATTAGGAAGTTTTAAGAGGATCCCAGCATGGAAATAGCACAGTTGTTTTTTAGTGGGACCCTTTCTTCCAACCCCTTTACTGACTTATTTTAGGACCAGAATATATTTTTTTTTATAATTTCTCTAACAGTCTAATAGATATTATATGAAAGTCTCCCCAAATTATCCCATCAAAACTCAAGTAATTATACCATTTCACTGCTTGTATTTCTCAGTTCCTGTGATTTTTGCTCTCTCTCTCCGCTATGGATGAAGGTGACTAAAAATAGTCCCCCTCAATGTTTTGATCAACAAGCCACCATGCGATCCACGTCCGGCCATCCTGGGCAAGTTACGCAACAGTCCAGTGAATGACAGGACAAGATGAGAGGCTTATTGGATACCCCGAGGCTCAGGAGGAACTTTCCAATAGCACAGGCTTATAGGTAGCCCAGCTGGAGCCTGTACTTCATCTGGCGTGATACCGGTGCTAATCTTGCTAGTGCTCTAGAGGTGCTGGTTATATGAGGCATGACTGGCCACTAAACTGCAGCAGATGCTAGCTCCAACAGAGCTAATGTAATCCAACCGTGGGAATGAAACGGGACCAAATGATACACACTGTTGCTATTTAGGCTACAACTAATGGACGCCATGACAACAATAGCAGCAAAAAATAAAATGGCTCATATAAATCTGACCGGATTTTTAACAGGTGTCCTCTGATTCTTAAGGCCGGCATACACCAACTCGATGTCAAAGAACTAGCAGCGACAAAAGTCGACAGTGTTGTCACCTATCATCTGCCGCGTCTGGGCCAAAAAGCTGAACTTGAACACACAGAGAGAACTACAGTCGACTGTCAGCTAGCATGCACGGTCTGCGCCTGCGTGTAAATGATACGACTGTCTAATTCTGCAGATATAGTCTTCTATATTCATCATTCAAATGTGAAACCAACGCTGCAGGCTGCAGATACACAAACCATAAACCAAATCTTTTTTAATATCAATCTTGCTGATCACATTAATCTTGCTGATTAAAATATTTGTGGATATGTGTGGCATGAATTGGGTCCAATCATTTTAGTAAAACTGTAGGCCTCAATCACCACCCTTGTTTGTGTAGACAGAAAACTGA
The DNA here is from genome assembly GCF_024679245.1 of Pseudorasbora parva. Taxonomy (NCBI): domain Eukaryota; kingdom Metazoa; phylum Chordata; class Actinopteri; order Cypriniformes; family Gobionidae; genus Pseudorasbora; species Pseudorasbora parva. Next base: position 17,449,677 of record NC_090182.1, read on the forward strand.
AAGCTTATGCTGTGCAGAGGAAGCGTATAAGCTGGAAATGTTTTTCATCTCTTGGCTCTGGCAGAGCGGCCGGGGTCAAGACCCAACCTGAACATGAGCAGAGACAGCTGGCCTGGGCAAATACGACAGCAGGAACCAGAGGTGAGACGAAGGGCACGACAACGGAATGCAAGGGGCAAATACCCTTCTTTCCTGAAAATAAATGATGATCAAATGAACCCACATCATGGGACATAACTGCAAAAAATATATACTAAAAGGAGCACTTATAAAGCTTTACAAGCTATTCATAATTTAATGTAGTTAAAATGCAATAACTTGGAGGTTTTTACAGCACTACTAAGAAATAGCACATTACATTAAATTAAATTCACACCACCTTAAATTAAAACTTAGTAAATTAGCCATGACACGTTTTTTTTGTAAGTAAAAAAAAAACAAAAAACATGGCAAACCACAATATAGGTCCTACAGGGTGTCATGGAGAGGTGAAGTGTCTAAGCCACATCATCTAGCTACTGGGGTTCCCCAGGGCTCAGTGCTTGGACCACTTCTCTTCTCCATCTATATGCCATCATTAGGAGCTGTCATTCTGAAACGTGCTTTTCCTATCACTGCTATGCTGATGACACTCAACTCTACTTCTCATTTCAATCAAATGATCCGCAGGTGTTTGTATCACTGCCTGCCTGACAGAAATTAAGACACATATTTTAAGATATGTCAGACCATGTTGCTTTCAATTAAAACAGCTCAAACCTGCATCCTTGTCAGTGAAACCAGGAGTTAGACTACTCTCTGTTCTTGAAATACAAGCCATTTTTTGCCTTTGTGGCAAAGAAAATGCTCTGCCTAATCAAATATCAGTTCTTTATTTACCCTTGCATTAAAAAAACAAGCAAAGACCTTCAAACTGTGCGTGCAGCACATTCTAAATGGAGGCAGGTGGAGTTATGAGGTTTGACTGACAGTTTGGGGAGCCAATGGAGTTACAAGGTTTAATCACAACCTTTTTATTAGTTAAATAACATTCAGACATAAAGGAGGATCAATATAATGTATTTTCTAAAATAAAAATGACTAAATACAGAGATACAAGGTTTTAGCCTTGCATAATGATGATACATTTTTATTTGTAGCATTTATTTTACTTATTTTGTGGAATTTGAAAATGTTCCACAACCCAACTAACAACCTGTCTAACTAACAAAGAGCACACTTTAATAATTAGGATAATCATCAAATTAAAACATTTCTGGATTAAAATACATTTATACTAAACAGAACAACCAACACATAAGTGATCGATACCTACAGTGGCAATATCACGCATTCTAGCAGCTGCAGCACGGTAGTCGGTGTATGCAGGACACCCCTACCCCTTCACGTGAACGCACAAAACAAAGGGGTAGGGGAAAGGGAAGGGCTAGTAAGGAGTAGAAATGGGATTGGGCCTGAGGTATGTTTATGCTCCATTTTAACCATTCAGGGTAATTTTACTAACTTTAATTGGATGGACAAGGTGTCTTGTCAAAGCAAATTTGGACATCATACTTTGTTCTTGTTTGTTTTAAATGAGGGATTAGGTTGAATTTACATTCTTTAACCTCTTTGCCTGCAAATCCAACAATATAGTAAGTCTGCAGATTAAGAGGGATTCCCATCTGATCCAATGCACTTCCACATTAAGGACAGAGTCTTGTATAATTAATGACTGCAGTGGGAGCTGGATAAAAAGGAGGGTCGTATGCTCAGAGTTAGGAGACAGTGACTGATGCAGTGACTCTGTATTTCACACCCCTATTGAGAAACAAACTGGAGAATGCAGTAAAAGGACAATGATGTCATGGAGACACTACTAAAATGAGTCCAAACTCAGTGCAGCAGTATAGAAAAAAACTCCTCCTGCTCAAAAATGGAGGAAAACACCCCAGAATGCTGTGACTTCAATGGCGCAAGAAGTCGGTGCAATCCTACATTTCTATACATTTACTCAATGTAGAGGAAGCTACTTTTAATTAGGAATGGACTGGTAAGCTAGTTTCAAAAGTTGTTAACTACACTATGCGGTACTAGGGATGGACAACATTTAATAATCAGGTTATATGCATTGATTTAGTCAAATCCACATAATGAAAGTTGTGAACATTGCAATGACTGTAATGCCCTGTGTCACTGTGCCATTTTGCATTTACTTTATGCATTTTAGTAGAAAATACACGTTTGGAGAGAGTGAATATATTGGTAAAAGAATGCTGAGGTTAGAGCTGCTAGGCAGGAAGTCAAGAGGAAGACCAAAGAGGAGGCTTATGGATATAGTGAAGAAGGACATGAAGGTAGTCGGTCTGATAGAAGAGGATACAGAGGATAGGAATAAATGGAGGCAGATGATTCGCTGTGGCGACCCTTGAAGGGAACAGCCGAAAGAAAAGAAGATAGAAAATATACGTTGGTAAAACTTGCTATTACCATGTTTTGCTATATTGCATCAAAGAAAATGAATAAATACTCTACAATGTTCATTAAATAAAGAACTAAAGGGAAACCAGTGATCATTTTAAACAACTTATTACTTAAAGGGGTCCTTCAGCGCTGAAAAGATGAATCTGTATTTAAACTGGGTCATTAATGTAGTAGAAATGTGAAATTATTTTTTAATTTGGTACCTTTTAGACTGAGAAAAGACAGAAAATGTATTTTTGTCTCATGGGGCTGAAAGACTACAATTCCCAGAATGCTTCGTTGTGTGAGGCCATTCCCAAAGCCACCACTACTGGATTACAGTGACTAAGTTCAGAAAGTACAATTAAATACTGAACGTGTCTGTTCAATATAACGATCGAGTTGCCGCGTGAGTCTCACAGCACTAACGCTGCTGGAGTCAGATTACATTTAATGTCATAAATGAGCTGATGAGCTCTCGTGATGAGAGCTGAGGTAATCGAGACCACATTCGCGGCATACATTCACAACGCATGTTCAGTCTGGCGCGCTTTCAGTTCATGCCTTTGGAAGCTTAACTTTCATAGAAATTAATTTGAGAAGTTAAAACACTTACATTGCTTAGCATCCGTTCAAATTAATGCCTGCAGCTGCAAACTGTGTTGTGAGTGTGATCTCCCATTCCCCATGCGCGAGTTGAAAAAGTGGAAATAGCTCCCTCTGCTGGCTGTAGTCTTTAGCCTCTGGGCAAACATTCCAAAGATGACGCAAATATCGTCAATTTGCGTCACGAGAGGAATTTTTCCAGAAATAAAATGCATAAATCTCTCGTCTCAGGGGGATATGAGGGGGGAAAGCACAATCATTTGATTATACTCCAGGGTTTCTACTGATACAAAGCCATTTGCTAATCGCTGAAGTAACCCTTTAAAGGATTAGCTCACTTGAAAATGAAACTGTCCTGATATTAGTGTCTTTCTTTCTTCAGTCGAAAAGAAATTAAGTTTGAGGAAAATATTCCAGGATTTTTCTTCACATAATGGACTTCAATGGCAAACAAAATGCTAAAGGTCCAAATCAATGCAGTTTCAAAAGGCTTCAGAGGTACATTTACAGAGGGTAACAATTTAATACTTTTTAACCCATTTTGCGCTGCTCTGCGACGTGCTACAGATTGCGTAATCACGTCGGAAAGGTCAAACTAGACGTATAGGCGGAAGTACTGCCCCAAGTGAATGTGCGAAGACTAATACAAATGCCCTTTACAAAAAAACTCCATCTCCAATGTTAAAATAGTCCGACACCGTTGTTTTACTTTTTTTGCTTAATTATATTTGTACAAGTGTTCGAAACTGCATTGATTTGGACCTATAACATTTTGGTTGCCGTTGAAGTCCATTGTGTGGAGAAAAATCCTGAAATGTTTTCCTCAAAAAAGACAAGAACATCTTGGATAGCATGGGGGTGAGTAAATTACCAGAAATGTTCATTTTGAAGTAAACTAATCGTTAAAAATCTTTGAATCATTGTATAATCCTTGAATCTAATTAGCTACAAAAGATCTATGGTCCAAACGACCACAGAGCAAATGCACAAGCCAATATCTAAATAAAAGAGGGCATTATAGTAGAGAGAATAAGCCCACTTGGCTGTAAAGCTGCATGCACAATACAATGTATATTGTTTGAGTATTACAATAAAACAATGCAATTTTCTTTGGGTGTATTATTAATACTGCATAATCATAACTGAGCAGAATCAAAATCTTTTTGTTGAAACCCTTACTCAGGAGGAGATTCCTGATATCTAAAGTAATTTTGCATCACAGTGCAGAGGCAGAGTGTCTTTCATTGTATCCTGCTCCTTCCATTTCACATCTCTTTCCCTCTAGAGACAGTGACGCTCAGGCTCAGTGTCTGACACACATTTCTCTACGTGATCTTCTCGTAGTATTCCCTCTTCGGCGCACTGCCTCCCTCTGCACTAATTTCATTAACTGCAGGCTAGTCACGCCTAGGCTACACAGACGCCAACAAATAGTCAGCCAGACACAAGAACAAGCTCCAGATCAGTCTCCCGATACCTCTTACTCTTCCTGTTTTAGCCATTTCACCTTTTCTCCAATTTCTGTTTTACTGAATTTCCTTGCTTTCCATGTCACCCTCTCCCTCTCAATAGATCTACATTTTGAGCTTGATATTATTACTTCCTATATTTTTCTTATTCTTTTCCATTAATAATTATATCAATATTTTTCAGCATTTTGAACATATTCAATTAATGCGCCTGATATATATGATAAACACAAGATGTATTTGCTCTATGGTGATTTTATGTCTATAGTTTTTAGTGTCACATAATCCTTCAATAACCACATAATAATTCTAATATGCTGATAGAATATCAAAGTTGGAAAAACATATGTGCTCCTTAATATATTTTTATATAACCTGTGAAACTTTTTTCAGGATCCATGATGAATAACAAGTTTTAAAAAAAGAACTGCATTTATTTAAAATAGAAATCTGTAACAATATACACTATTTTCTCTTTAAGGAAAATAATACTTTAAGCAAGGATGTGTTTAACTGGAAAAAAATTATACAGATTTCTATTGTTAGAAAAGATTTCTATTTTTGAATTAATGCTGTTCTTTAACTTTTTATTCATCAAAGAATCCTGAAAAAAAGTATCACATGTTATATATTAAGCAGCACAACTGTTTCCAACAATGATGATAAATCAGCATATTAGAAAAAGTTGTAATTGATTTATTTAAAGTTGCCCTTGAATGAAAAACCGTATTTACCTTGGCACAGTTGAATAATAAGAGTTATGTACATGAAACTAACATACCATGAGCCTCAAACACCAGTTTCCTCCTTCATATGAAAATCTTGAAAAAGATAACTGAAAAAAAAAGAAGGGAAATTCCAACATAACACAAACTGTGAAGTAACACTCTGGATCATTAATGTTTACCATTTGGTTCCCCAAATTTGCATATAACCAGCCCAGTTTCAAGGCCAGGCAGTATTAATGTGGACCTGCACCAAATCAACAGAAGTTCTGCAGGTATTGTGAAGATGAGGACAATATGGTAAAAACGTTATTGTAGATGGGAAGGAAGGAGGCGGGAACTGGCGAACATTTTACTTCAAATGTTACTTTAATTGTTACTTTACTTCAACCACTTTAATTCAAAATAAATAAACAAAAGGAAAGGAACGTTCGAGCGTTAATGCTCGCCGTTGCCGGATTTAAATAATTTAAATCCCCTCATCATAGCTGTTGTTAAAAGAACACGTATTTTATCTGGTGTTTTACTTAAACGTGCAATCTGGCAACCGTGTGCACGGAAGCTCTCTCGCATGCGCAGGAGCACACTGATGATCTAAAAACACCAATAAACAAGTAAGTTGCTATTTAAGATTTTCTGCTTAAAGTGTCATTCCATCGGTCTGTGTTCTGTCAGGACTCACGAGTGCCGTTTGCGATTGTAGCTGAATAACCGAACTTGTATGAGCTACTGAAATGAGCCAATTAGAGCAGAGCTCAACATTATTATTCATGACCCTTTCAAATAAGAAAAAAACAGACCATTCATTCTAGGTTTGTAAATGAAACTGTAAAACCAGAAAATGTTTTCCCTTAAATAAGCCACATACCCTCTATGTAGATATCAGAGAACAATTTAAAATATTGTTTCAAATCATTCTAGGGCACCTTTAAACTACTTCTTCTTTCGGCTGTTCCCTTTAGGGGTCGCCACAGCGAATCATCTGCCTCCATCTATTTCTATCCTCTGTATCCTCTTCTCTCAGACCGACTACCTTCATGTCCTCCTTCACTACATCCATAAACCTCCTCTTTGGTCTTCCTCTTGACCTCCTGTCTGGTAGGTCTAACCTCAGCATCCTTTTACCGATGTATTCACTCTCCCTTCTCTGAACATGTCCAAACCATCTCAACCTGGCCTCTCTAACTTTGTCTCCAAAACATCTCACATGTGCTGTCCCTCTGATGTACTCATTCCTGATATCCATCCTCATCACTCCCAAAGAGAACCTCAACATCTTCAGCTCTGCTACATCTAGCTCTTCCTCCTGTCTTTTCCTCAGTGCAACTGTCTCCAAACCATACAACACCACTGGCCTCACTAATGTCCTGTACACCTTTTCTTTTATTCTTGCTGGTACACTTTTATCACACAACAGACCTGACACTTTTCTCCACCCATTCCAACCTGCCTGCACACGCTTCTTCACCTCTTTTCCACACTCCCCATTGCTCTGGACTGTTGACCCTAAGTACTTAAAATCCTGCACCTTCTTTACCTCTTCTCCCTGTAACCTCACTGTTCCACTAGGTTCCCTATCCTTCACACACATGTATTCTGTCTTGCTACGACTAGGGCACCTTTAAACAAACCGATTTAACTATTATACAAAGGACATAAAAACAGAACTGAAACTCAAACACCATTTTTGCTTCTAATGTTTAAATGAACCTGAGTTGCAACACATAAAAGGATAACTAAAATCGTCTTTAGGAAAAAATGTATGTCCAAATAAAACTTTAAAAGTAATACTGTCACAATATTAGCAATGCTGCACAGCGCCAACAAAATCATGGTGAATAGTCTCATATATATTCAATACATCATCCAGCCCTACATCAGCCAACAGGTCCGCTTTGGAGGTCACAGCCTATGGTTGCCATGAGTATAACCAAGGGGAAGAGGGAATGAGAACAGGTGGGCCGACTGAGAGTCACCTCTCTCTGAAAGAAAGGAAGGACAAACAACAGGAGAAGGAGAGAGAGATGACATAAACTGTGAAAGACAAAGAGAGTAATAGCAAGTGAAAAAGGAAGCCGGTGGGAAGGAAAAGAAAGAGAGTGAGTTAAAAGAGAGTGCGAGAGGGAAGTGTCACCAGAGGGAAAGCCTCTGGGGGCAGGATCAATGGTGGCAAGAGCTGTAATGAGGTTGGAGGGAGGCCAGATTTCAGCATTATTGCTTGTGTCAGCCAACAGACAGGCAGTCAGAACAATGGCACAGGGGGTCACACAAACCAGAGGGGTGCCCGCTGGAGGAAGAGGGGCACAGTGGCCCTATTCTTGACTTGGCACTCTCTGATATGGCCTGAATACTATTTGTGTGTTTTAGAGACTGGCCGAATGCAGTGGGAAAGAAAGATAGCAAAAGGGAGACAAAATGTGTGTCATTCTTCCTTTTGGCACACAGAGACATTTCCCTCCGAAAAAGAGACATTATGTTGATAGCATCACTTCCTGACGGCAATGCCTTATTTTGACATCCTGTCATGAAGTATTTCAAAACTCTTGTATTTAGATATTAGCGCACATGTGCCACATGGCAACGTTACTGAAAGCAGTCATTTGTATTTGATACACGCATGAATACATATTTCAAATTTCACCCCAAAATGATAGTAGTTCCGCCTGAAAATCAGCTGTCTATTGCTGAAAGTTTTTACCCTATTTTATTGATCAGGATAGAATGACATGAGGGGAGAGCAACAGGGGATGAGATCAAAACAGTCTGAAGCACACAAATTTTTCACTATTGCACATTTTTCAAGGAATAGTTTGTTTAAAAATAATAACTTACATGGACACTAGGGATGCCACAATTCTCAATATAACATTGAACAATTCGGTACGGCATTCACAGTTCAATACACGCTTGTGAATTGCTTTTTTTCGGTTTTGCATTTAATTAATAATTTTTCTACAAATTATATCATCAACCCAATATACTGAACAACTTGACATACATTCACATCACATGTTAGTGGTAGAGTTATACTCACGGAATATATTCTCACTTTATACTCACTATTCACAATCACAAAAAAAATCATTATTTGCTTCCGTTTTAAAGCCTTGCCAGTTAAACATTTCATTTGCGTGCTTATGCACTGTTTTAACATGCTCTTTTCCGAGCGTGCACATAAATGCTTGTCAAACACATGTGATTACTGGACTAAGTAGTCTTACTGCGTTAATGCTGTCAAATACACACAAGGTTTAAAATGAAAGAAAAATCAGCATGTGTCTGTATATTAGATTGCACGCAGCAGCGCAGCCTATAGTGAACACGTTGTCCTTAAAGGGACAGTTCACCTCCAAACTTACGTCATTATTTTCCTTTTTGAGTGAACTATCCCTTTAATGTTAATACAAAAAGTCAAAGAGAAAATCACTCGCTGCTCTTGACTGAAAAACTAATACAGTACAATCAATGTATATTTTATAGTCTATGTAGGGTTTTACTTCTACATGTATTCTTTCAATATTACACTTACGCCCGTTTCACACATACTCCATATGCAGTGCGTGTGCGATGCATATTTTTTTCAGTACCTATGTTAACGGATTACAGCTTTCACACCGCACGCGGATGCTGTCCGTCAGTTCATTCCAGGTGCGAGTTGTCTGCAGCAGTGCGCCGATCGTTTTCGTACCGAGTCTATTTTTTGCTGTGCTGCACAGCTGCATTAAAGTGATAGAACATTGTTCGCATTAAAATAAACATGTACTGACACGAAAATCTAGTAATTTCACCACACAACTTCACGCATATATTATTTAAAATTTACTCATTTCAAAGTTTTTTTTTCAAGTAAAGCAACAAAACGACACCTTACCTAGCATTTAGGTTAGGTAGTGCTATAATGGAGAGCACTCGTCCTTTCTTGGAGATGGAAAACAAAGTTCTTTATGACCAGGAGGATTTATTTTTCAGGGTTTAAAAACAAAAGAAAAGAGCGAGTCGGCTGTTTTTGAATAGCCTATTGTAAGTTCCTAATTTAAAATGTTTGTGATTTTAGGCTATAACCTATGTTTAAATGTTTTGCCACTTGTGTGAGCTAAATCTAAAGTACTAGGCTATATAAATATGAATTAAATAATGAACATTTACAAAGTCAGAGATAGGAACATGATTGAACATTGAAAATGATGGACTGGCTCTCAAAGTCTGGACCTTAACCCCATTGGGCACATTTGGGGCGAGTTGGAAAATAAACTTAGATCTATTGTACATTCAAAGGAAAGCCTTTAGCTTCAGCTGCAGAAGGCAGGGGATAACGTTAGTGTTGAAGTTCTCAGAGGAAATATATTGAGAGATGTGCTGATGTAATTACTGCAAAAAGTGGACATACCAAATATTAAAATTAAAAGTGGATAAAAACAGCACGACTCATTTCATCAGATATTTCATGGTCAGAGCAACCATCTGCGTGTTTCATGAACATTATGAAATTAAATCATGTGTTGGAGGCAAAAACAAAAAAAAAAAAATATTTTCAGATCTGTTAGGTGCTCTAATAATTTTGTAGCCTAGAAATCTAGACGCACCCTAGCGGCAGCAAATGTAATTTGGCTTGAGTGTCGTCTAGCAACTCTCAATTCACTTCTGAGCTGTAAACGCCAAACTCTTGTCGGGCCAATCACATCCTGTATAGAGTCGGTGGGCGGGGCTTAATATAATGACGGCTGAGTTGCATTTGCATGCATCTAGTAAACACAGAAACTGGCGAACGGCGGTCTTTCGAATCAGCTTTGACCGCGCCTCTGGAAGACTTGGACCTAAGCTTCTCTGAGAAAAGAACAAAGAACGACACTGAAGTCATTCTTAAGAAGGGAAGATGTGTTCGGAGTTTTGTCGACCGGATACGTCGAAAGTTTAATTTCATTTAGTCAACGAGCTCTGCTTCACCTTCGTTGCTCTGGTTGGTGTAGTCCTATCCTATCGCATGCAGAGGGAGTTTGAAAGACAACCGTTTATCCCTCCCCTCGGATTGAGCTGTCAATGGTGAGTTTCCAGACCAAACATCTTGATATGGGTCTGGCTTGTCAGGCTAATAATTTTGGCCACCACTGTAAAACCAAACAAATAACTCCTTGAGTTATGGATACACCTCATTCTTCAAAAATGAGAAAAATAAAAATTAGTCCACCTGACTTGAATAACAATGCATTGCATTGTATAATTAAATACATTTTGACTGCACAATATTGTAACCACACTGGTTATGGTCTTATTAGGATTTGTTGAATTTTATTAATCCACATCAGTGGATTTTGGACAGTTGATATTATATTTATAATTATTTATGCTCAGTTCCCCTGCCTCTTGAAGGCCTATGGCACGTGCTGACCACCATCAACCTCAATTTCTATTTAGACAAAGCATCCTATAATAATGACTCACAATCCATCATTCCATACATTCACAATGCGTCTTCCATATTGCTTCTGGTCTCCCTTCTGATTTGGCAGATTTGACTTTGTTTGTGTGTCTGTTGAGAGGGGGTTTGACTTTTGAAGGATTACAGAGACACTGCTGTCAACACCAGTGATATTAAATGGATGCAGTGGCATTATGACAGAAACAACAGAGAATGCCATTACCATACATGACCTGTTTGGCACTCTAATCACTCAAGGCATAAAAAAAAGATATATCCTGGCAGGATGGGGAGCTGAACGGGGGGAATCTGTTGAAATGAATGACACAAGGCCATGTCTGATACTGCACAAACACACCAACATGAGAGAAAAACAGCAAATCCATGGCTTGATTTTGGTAGTTTAGTGCAGATGTATTGATTAAGTCCTCAAGGGTGATGGGCTGAAAATCGCTGTTTTCTATCACTGGACTCTCAGAGGCTTTTGAAACAAGCTGTGAAACTGGGATACTAGATTACAAATACACCCAGAACACCTGCGTTGAAGGTTTTTTTTTTCCCCAGTAAAGAACTACAATCCCTGCCCATGATCAGTACCATCTCAAGGGCTGTGCCAAGTGGGCCTCGTGCAAAGTAAAGTGATAGCTGACTTGATGAGACTGGGTATTGTGACACTGTATTATTCTTCTTGTTAAAAATGCATTAAACAGTAACTAACAATATTTATCTGTGCATGAGACTGCGCATGTGACAGTGATCCATGCGCATGCATGTCATCAGCACAGGATCACACGTCAGGCTCATAGTGAACGCTTTATTCAGCCCATTCAAATTGTGATTTTGGCCGGCTCTGAAATGGGTCAAAACCATGGATATTACCTAAGAAGTTCAAGTAAATAAGCTGAAATACATGCTCATTCAATGATCTGCATTTATTGCATGGACGGAGAAAGCACAGATGCATGCAGGATTTCATCTGACAGTACGCACAAAAGTTTTTTCTTTATTTAACAATAAAAAAGTTAAATAGTCTTATATAACCATTAAGGACCTTTTGGACCATCAGTGAGACCAACGGTAACGCAGAACGAGTAAAGCCTAATCTATCTCTAGACGTTTTAAGTTTTTAGGTCTGAAAACTGCAAAAAGCAACAAAATAGTCCAACATCAATTTAGCGCATGCTCAGGAAAACTACTAAAACAATGCTGGTTGATTCAATGAGAGAGCAATCCAAACTCATTCAAGTGGATTCAGGCCGTTTTTGCAAACACGTTTGACCCATTCGTAATTTAGAAAATCATTTAAGCGTCAAAATGTGCACACCGTGCAATTCAGTTACACAGTAACTTCTGGAACCTAATGCTGTTAAACTGGATACACTATTTTTTTCTTAAATATTCAAACAACAAATTGTTTGTCCCTATGAGAACAGTACTGCCCTACAAAGGCAAAAGACCTTAACTCACTGGAGTGTGGAACTGAGAAAAATGACTTTAAAGATTTTTTGTTGTCCAGCCAAATTAGTTATAGGTAGGACACTGGAAATCTGGCATTTAGATGTTTTAGCAATGACAATTATCTAAATACACTTTTTTTTACTCAAACTTGACTTTTGACCCCTATTTTGAAGTTACGGCACTCTGCCTTTGTATTGTCTGCAAAAAATGTGGAGTCATGCCAAGGCAAAAGGCAGTAACTTCCATATTATCAATATTTGGTTGCTGATCACCATTTGCAAAATCAATATAGTAACACCTTTATAAAATCTAATGATCATGGCATTTATTTTGGATGATTTACAATTAATTATAGCCATCTTATTATTATTAAGGACACAATACCTCTAGTAAAGAGAATCTTCATTGGTGTGCAGCAAAACTTACAGGTTGATAGGTGACACTGAATTATATGAACAAGATAAGATTATTTCTAATGAGTAAACATTTGCATATATAATGCAAAGATATAAAAAAATAGAACAAATAAAAAATCTTGTAAAAATGCATGTGATAAATAAGACAAATAGCAAACAGTGCCGCTGGTTAATCAAGGGTTAAGTTTGGCTATCACGCTATTATATTTTGGCTAATGACAGCGCTGACTGGATCGGATTGCCCATTCATAGGCTAAACAGAGTAATTATTTATTGCAATATGTTTTTAATGTTTTTATCTAGTAAAAAAAGATACAATAGGCTACATAGCTTATACTTTTACATCTTTGAATGAAAATCGCCAAGCCTAAAAGGACAACTTTTAGATTGATGTGAACGACAGGAATAATTCTCAGAATGCTTGTGGATTAAACATCTCCGATGACGTTCATTGGCATGGATTTTATCGGGTTTACAAGAAAAGGTAGGATATATGGATATAATTGCGAACTGTTACTAGCCTACTGATTGTATGCGTGGTCGCACGCTGTCACTGCATTCGAGTAGCCTACACACACTCGTGCAGTGGGCAGCCCTAGACTGCCTGACAGCGCGCTGAGAGAATATTCTGCATTATGAAAACATGTATGACAGTACACAGGCTACACCGTAACTCAAACGCGGCAAACTTTAATAGACATTAATACAAAGGCGGGACACCTAACTGCATGTCGGTACCGTAACTTAATTTAGACGCATGGCTAAACAAAGGCAGAGTACCGTAACTCAGTTTGAGTGTTCTAAAACCAAGGCAAAGAGCGGTAACTGCTGTTACGGTGTTCTGCCTTGGTTTCTCCTGGGCTTTTGGAAGTTACTGTTCAGACAATCCATAATTTTCTCGAAAAAACAACATAATTGACTAACGATATTTATCCACATGATAAAGGAGGTCTTGAAAGTCCCAAAAATGTCAATAACTCATTTTCGACCAAAAACGAAGTTACGGCCTTTTGCCTTTGCACGGCAGAGTAGGTCAACAGTATGACAACCCCGTAGCCTGAACTGAATTGAATCGCGTAGCCTGTCAATCAGTTCAATCATAAATATGAATCTTCTTTTTCTTGAAATATTCAACTTAATTTTTGTGTGTTCCGCACTATTAGCTCAGCATTTCTTTTTTTGGGCCGATTCCATGCCATCTGTGTGTGAGGGAGAGAGAGAGAGAGAGAGAAGTCTGATTGGCTGTGCAGCTTAGTGAACGGAAATAATAGAAAAACAGTGACCAAAGAAGTCAAAACGGTATAGAAAGAAGGTTCTAATTTTAAGTCGTTTTATGTTCCTGGGTGAATATTAAAATCATTCTAAGAAATCATTCTAATACTGAGTTGCTATTCAGGAAACATTTCTAACACATTTTCTTTCAGTATTCTTAGAATAAAGAGTTAAAAAGAACATTCAAATTTGAAAGATATATATATTTTTATAACAATGCAAAAGTGGTCACTTTTGATCAATTTAATACATTCTTGCTGAATAAAAGCATAAATAAAATATATAGGCCTATCATACCGACTCGATATTGAACAACATCTGCCAAACATATACTGTTAATAATTTAAAGGAACACTCCACCGTTTTTAGAAATGGGGCTTATTCAACTTCTTTCCTACATTTATGTGGGCAAATGCATTTTGTCTTAGTGCATGCATTGTTTTAGTTTGGCAGGGCTAGTTTTAGTTTTCGCTAGCTTAGCAAAAAAACACCTAATTACTTCTTGTGGCCTGCGTATTCACAACGAGTACAAATAGCGATGCAGATTAAGATTAACTAGGCGATTTCCTAGGCAGATATTGACTTGGGACTATATTATGGGGAAGCACAGGCGAATCACTGCTACTTGGGCTCAGAGATATCACGGCTCTCATCCTCACGTCTTCCAGCTGTTGAGTGATGTGTTGCGCGATATCTCTGTGCCCAAGTAGCAGTGCTTCGCCTGTGCTTCCCCATAATATAGTCACAAGTCAATATCTGCCTAGGAAATCGCATAGTCTTAATCTGAAACGCTATTTGTACTCGTTGTGAATACGCAGGCCACAAGTAGTAATAAGACGTTTTTTTGGTTCACTTGTACTCAGGACATGTTAGCTGGCAACACAGGTTTCCATTCATTATGCTAAGCTAAGCTAGCGCCGATCCTGACAAACTCCAACAAGGCATGCACTGAGACAAAAAATGCATTTGCCCACATTTCTAAATGTAGGAAATAAGTTGAATACGCACCAATTATAAAAAAACGATGGAGTGTTCCTTTAAACTGTGTGATTTCAGTTGTAGAATGAGGTTGTCACTCCCCTATAACTCATGCAAGAACTCAGAAGAGGAATAACAGCTATTGAGCTGTGTGTCTGTGTGTGTGTGTGTGTGTGTATGTGGCCTTAGGAAAATTGGACTTGCATAACGAAGCCTTTAATCATCTGTGCTGCTGCTGTGATAGTAAAAAGACCGGTGAGCAGCAGGACAGATGCTGATGATACCATGCAGGCAAAAAAGAATTGAAACACTGTTGCTCGTGCATTTCACCAGAATAGTAAGAAAGAGACTTAAGCTGCTATACAGCTCCATCCGCCATTTGGTTTGCAGGAGGGGGCTGAAGCACGTGGTTAATGCCAGGTAATACCGTGGCGGGGTGCCCCTGGAAAAGTGATCTGGCTTAAAGTAAATCGGAGTAGAGGACACTAAGATGCTGAGGGCTGCTTAATTAGTTAAAGAGACTTTAATTTGTTTTCCCAAGAAACAGGAAGGGTGTAATGAGGACATATAAGCGACATTTGGCCCAGCCATGTGCATTACCAAATCTGTCTTGATGTATTCTGCTCAATATGTGCGGATGAATAGGTCAAAATGTCATGTGGATGGGAGACAAAGTGCATGTGTGTGCATGCTTCCATCACGAATAACATTAATAAATCTATATGACCGATTCATAAGGCTTCTCCACCATCTGCATCATTCATCTACTGGATTAATATTTAATATGACATGCTATTTATGTATATTTATGAAGCCACATTCTCGTCTTGAGAGAATTTAACTGCTCTAGGAACAGAGAGCAGATAATATGACCATCTCAGATAGTAACCGCTGTTTATGAGCATCAACAGCTAAATTAACTTGAGCAGAAATGAAGAAACAGCTTGCATATCCATCCTAGACCAGCAAGAGCAAGGCTTCTGAATAATGATTAAGACCCAGAATCCCTCTCCCCACTCACTCTGTTCCCTTGAGGCTGAGCTGAAACTAACTAGGACTGTCTGAGGGAAGGGAGGAGGGGCGGGAAAATGAAGGATTAACATGGTGATCAGTAAAGAGAGAGGAAGGCAGGACAAATTCATGAATGATGAAGCATATTTCATGCACCATGTGCACGATCCATTAATAAAAAAAAACAATAGAAAGGATTCTGCGAAGACACATACACAATCCCAAATTACTCTTCAAATGTCATCCATTAATCGAACACGGGGGGGTGAAACACTCAGTGTCAGTCAATTTCTTGAGTACCTATAGAGTAGTATTGCATCCTTCATATCTCTGAAAAGTCTTTAGTTTTTTATATTTATAAAAGAAAGATAGGCGGTACCAAGTCTTTCCGGAAAAAAAACGATCGGCTGGAGGCGTATAGCGTGGGCGGAGCTAAAGAATCACGAGCGCACGCAGCTATTGCTTGAGAGTGTCTGAAAGCGGTGACATCTTCAAGCGTGAAAAAGAAATGTCCATGGCTATCAATCAGATTCAACTAATACAGATATGATCCAGAATCAGATCCGGACGCTGAAATAAATTGACAGGAGAAGCAGCAACAGCAGGACGTCCGTCTCTGTGGTATGTACTGTATTTAGTGGCCTGTGAACATTTGTGTGGGTTTACTCATGGTTTATGATGACATGATTTGGTTTATGGACTATTGTATGCGACTAAACCTTAGCAGTAAAACGGTTTTGCACGTCAGACTAGTGTATAGAAAAACAATGGAGTAAGTTAGCACATTTGAATGAAGAAGCACGCTTTGTGAGAACGTCCCCTAGGTTTATGTTTGGGTGGTTTTACAATAAACAGACACATAAAGTGGTCAGCTAAACTGATATATTTAAACACACACCATAGATCGCATGCTCCATTGATAAATTAACTATACACGATCGTGTTGTTTACTGATGTTTACTTACGCGATGTTAGACATTTGAAGCAGTTTTACTCACCGCCTGCTTCCAAAGCAGGACCGTGAACCTTTATCGTTGGGACCGCTCTGTCAAAAACACACTTCTTTGGTAACATTGTTGATTTCGTGAAGTCCTGTGACAGCAGTTGTGACACTTCCCGTCATTTGTGTGTACAAATCGGTTCAAATGCAGCGCTGCCTTCCCGGAATGTTATGCGGGCGCGTTAAAGTCGCTTGACATCACCCACAGGAATAAAGTGGAGCGCAGCGTGACCGAAGTGTTGCACTGACAAGTGGATCTGCACCTTGAGAGCAGTGTTTATGGCCGTGCATTTGCTCTGGTCGCTCGTACGCGCACCCTTCCGGGAGAAGAGCACGTACGGCCCATACAAGGACATTTCGCCCTGTTGACATCAAGCGGACCCATACTCGGAAAAAACTCTCCAAAACTTGTGAGAAACCGGAAGGAGTATTTTTGACACAGAAATACTCCATCAAACGTCCAACTTAGTTTTTAAAACTTTGTCCATGTTTAGGATGGGAATCCAAGTCTTTAACAGTGTAAAAAGCTCAGTATGCATGAAACAGCATTTTACCCCCCCCTTTAAACACGGTCAAACATTTAATCTAAGTGCAGCATAATCAGTTCCTGCAGAACTATGCTGAATGCTCTGCAGAGTTGCATGTTTGTTAAATATTTAATCAAATTTGGGTTTAGCATATTTAAATCCATCCCACAGAATTTCCCACAAAATCAGCACAGGACTGATTTTCAATTTTTCAAACGTCAAATAATTTTTCAATGTTTTTTTGCCAATACAGAAGTCAATGGGGTCCAAAACAACACTTTCATTATTTGGACAATGTACTATCGTATACTACTGTGGGTGAACCATCTCTTCAAGTACCGAACGCATATTTCTCCCGAGTTAGTCAATATTATTCAGAAAGACTACACATGGCTTGATCATCTCAAAGTTGCAAGCGTTTTAACTGCTGAGAAAAGAAAAGCAAGCTTTTCTAATTAAAGCTAATGACAAAGCACGGTAGGCGGTAATGGATAACACATTAATTGGCAAAGTGCATGGGTTTAATTGTGTCTTCAACTTCTCAGTGTTTATCACACAGAAGCACCAACACATCTGTGGTTAACAAAAACTTAACATGGCATCCTCCTTAATGAAATGCGTGGCCATTACATAGGAGACGACAAACCAATAAAGTCAGTGATCATAACAGTATGTGGCTACTTCAAATATGGTGATATACACTGCTTTTATTATTTTGAAAGTATAAATTGACACTTGGCTATTTCCGGACTCTTGGATATGGGATCATTAGAGGTACTGACAGATCTGACACATCCATCTTCAAATGTGTCAGGCTTAAAAATAGCAAACCAGCGGCATTGTGAAACATGCTCTGTCTGCGGGGCACAGAAGATGTGACTGTCTGACACCAACTCTACAGCTATTATCTGCACAAATGATGAACACAGCCTAAAGAAGCTGTTTGAACGTTTTTCATATGTTTGCTCATTAAAAAAAAAAGGAGGGGAAAAAGTAAAGTGCGTCATTTTTGCAGCAGCAAAAAAAAAATGTGCACAAGCAAGAAAAAGCATTAAATGCATTTGAAGGATAGAAGCTTAATGGTAAAAAATGGCTGGTTAAAGTAGTTAACGAGATTCAGGATCCTAAAAAGCACACTTCACTGTTTTATAAGAATGAGATGCATGACTGCTGGTCCGTATAGAGTGACGCCAAAAATAATCTGAACAATCCCAAGTGCTTTTTTAACAGGTTGAGTATGTGTGAATGAGCATGTCAATGTAACATTACTGTGAGATACAGATAGAGATACAGTCAGGAGGTGAGACATGACAGGGATTTAGCACGTCTCAGCATTACTTCTGCAATAAAACAGAAAACAGAACGGTGTCTGCATCTAGAGAACATTATATAGATCAGTGGTCTGGACCCAAACACACACACGCAAAAGTATGCAGGATAATGGCAGGTATTTCCATTTTGCCATTACTTCTAATTGGCCCGTTCACACTAAGGACGATAGCTATAAAGATAACTATATTAGCATCTACACTGATTCTGATTGGCTGTCAATGTTTTTAGCTGAAAGTGATTCCAGCTATATTGTTTCTCTTTGCCATTATTGTTATAGACATGGTGTAAACTCTGCTATTTATTAATATTGAGAACTATATCTTTATCGTTATCTTTAGAACGATATGTCCTTGGTGGGAAGGGGCCTTTAGTTACAATAATGAGGGGGTGCAACATTACCGAAAAACTGTTAAATGTAGAAAATCTCAAAATGTATATATATGTCTCACAGTACATGTTAATGTTGTGGGCCTATAGTTGTATCATTCAATACTTTTGATTTTTTATTATTCATTCAGACAAAATGGAGCAAAGTTTTCAATCCATTCATCAGCGAAAAATCATTAATTTTGACAAGGATTATACGTGTATGGCTTGTTAAAACAGGATGACATAAGTAAAGGTATTAGGCTCTCTGTTTGTTCAATAAATAGAAGATTTGTTCTGCTTTTCCTAGTGGTAATAATTTTGCCAATTTAATTTGGTGTTGCTAGATTAGCTAAATACTTCACCTTTAAAAAGCCTTGTCTTGTCAAACTAAAGGGAAAAAAGTCACAGCTGCATTGCAGATACTGGGTGGGCTGGACCATAATAAAGTTCTCTGGAAAAAGAGTTTGATCAGACTGTTAAAAAAAAAAAAAAGAAACTGTTCCAGCAAGAAAAAGGCTCCAGCAGGCCTGCTCACTCCCATCGGTGTGGGCTTCACTCTGTGATCTTTGCCTCCAATCTGAGAATTAAGCCACCTCCGCTTACCGACCGCCACAAAGATAAGGCTGCTTTGGCAAAAGCCCCATCCTGGTCTGGCAAGAGCTCTGACGTACCCACAGAAAAGAGACACATGGAGGCTGAGAAGGAGGAGGCGAATATGGAGTAGGAGGGAGGGTGAAACTGGGAGTTGTTAGACAGGGTATGAGCGGATTGGGCCGATGTTCTGCCAAGGTCCCGCCCAGCCCTGCCACAAGCTAGTCTGATGCACTGCAGTGATTACAAAAAGACAACGACAACATGTACACATTGTGCCGCACAGCAAGGTCTGTGGAGAAAGTGAAACTGGTGCAAGCAGCAATAAGCAAAGTCTTTTGCTTTCATTCAGACTAGTACAGCGTAGGTCATAGGCCTGATCGGACATGCAGGCTTATTGATCGACCAGTGCTGGGAAGTGCTTGCACTGATGAACAGGATACTTTTCAAACACGGTAAATGTGGCAGCAGGAGGCATGACATGCTCCAAAACCAAGGTTAAAACCTGCCAGCCGCTCTTTAAAATGAAAAATGATGAGACTGGGTTAGTCTTACAGACAAGACAAGTATTTTCACCAGCACTTGTGAAAAGAGTGCAATTAGCCCTAGCTGAAGCCTCTTAAATTATTAAAGTAAAGTGTATGTCCTCTATCCCATCCCCTTCGAACTAGTCTTTACAGCATAACGGATGCATTGCAAAAATATATATGCAATGCCACTTGCACAAGAAAGTGAAATTACGCTGTCTAAATACGCTGACATTCAATCAGTAAACACTATTTCAGCCTTTTGACTGCAAATAAAATTCAAATACATGCGAGCAGTCTAATTGTTGACAAGGGAGGTCACTGGAAGCATGACATTTTATCCAGGATGCAGAGAAACAAACATGAGACAGAAGTCTGATCAATATACATCAGACAAAGAGAAATCGCCCTTAAAAACCTATTCACATCTCTATTCTTCAAAAACAAATTCAACAAATACATAAGAGAAAGTATCCGCCATACCCAAATGCTGCAGGTGAAGCACATCAGAGCAAGCAACTTGCTCATGCGAATTCATATTCCGTTCACTTCAGTCCTTCCCTATCGAAGTGCGAGACTGCTGTCCTGCCTAGCAAGACTGACTAAAACACGAGCCAATAGAATTCAGGCCTGAGCTGTGAAGGAGCACTTAATTGGTTAGATCTACTGCACAAAACACGCCTCAATGAATGAGTCTTTTTTAACTTAACAAGATTTGGAGCGGCACTGAATGTTGCATTAACAAACTAACACGACACACATACATACATACATACATACATACATATATATATAGAAAAATTATATATAGTAATAATATATAGTAAAAAAAAATTGTAATTGTAAAATTGTAAATCCATCTTATCTAGCTTATAATACATATATATATATATATATATATATATATATATATATATATATATATATATATATATATATATATATATTAGTTAGATAAGATGGATTTACAATTTTACTCAAATGAATATGAAGTTTGCTCCATGTGGTCATGATGATGAATCCTTTAAGTTAATGTTTCAAAAGATTCTAAACACAGGAACCAAAAAACAAAATCCCCACCACCTGTTACCTGTAGCTATTTAAAAACCAAGATGTGACATTTGATGTTGTGAACTATATGGAGTAGGACAGCATTATGATCTTCATGGGCAAAAAGCAGGACCAGGAAGAAAATAGTTCACAGCAACACACAACTGATCTGACATAAACGTTAAGTTACAAACAAGTCCATGCCCACTTCTTTTGACCATACACAAATAATACAAAGTTATATAATATAATAACTTTATAATTACACACACACACACCCTCCTCCAGAACTACCTGCGCATTAGCCATTACGTCACCCTAAACATTAAAGGGATAGTTCACCCCCAAATTTTAATTCTGTCATGAATTACTCATCCACATGTCGTTCCAAACTCGTAAGAGTTTTGTTAATCTTCAGAACAATAGTAAAAATATATTTGATGAAATCTGAGAGCTTTCTTTCACTCCACTGACAGCTATGCAATTACCACTGACACTTGATCGTAAAACGTCCACATTTTCTGAAGAGACTTGATCACTTTATATGACAAATATATTTAACTTAGGCTTTTGTTAACTTTTAAGCATTGAGAAGTTAAACTTTATTCTTACATTTGAATTACAACGTTTTTGTTGTATTTGTACATGTGCACTGGAAGCTTCAGTAAAACTCTTTCTGATTCTGATAAACAGAAGCTCAACCAAAAGTGACTGACACATGAGAATGAACCTTATTGGTTCTCACAAGTCAAGCAAACATGCTTGAGGTTTACCACAACTGAGTTGATAAATGTGAGTTGATAAATGTGAATAAAAGCCCAAAATCATTATGTTCATCATAAATGTCCATGTCTCTTAAGAAAATTTGGACTAAACCATTCAATTTATATGGATAAGTTTTACAATCTATTTAAGAACTTTTTGAAGCATCAAAGTGATAGTAGTTGTCAAGGGAGGGACAGAAATCTCTCAGATCTCATCAAAAAGATCATCATTTGTGTTCCGAAGATGAACGAAAGTCTTACGTGTTTGGAACGACATGAGGGTAAGCAGTTAATGACAGAAATTAAATTTTTTGAGTGAACTATCGCTTTAAGAAAGGGAGGACGTCAACAAAAACGTATGTGAATAAATAATAAAAGCTTATCACAGTCCTAATCTTAAATAAACCATATGGGTAAATGTCCCAAGCGGGCATTTATGCATATCACCTTCACAAAATGCATCCACTGCTTTAGAAAGCAATTGTGAAATAACTTATTTGTAACCAAGACGCACGCAACGAAGCCCTATGCAATCTTTAGCAAGTGCTCTCGCAACAGTTGTCGAGCACGAGAAAGATTGTGCACATGTCACGAAACTCAAGATGACAGGTACAGATTGACACAAATCCGCACTAAACGCGTTTTACCTTCAGCACGGGAACGGAGATCCGACATAGTTCTCTGTACGGGCGGCATCGGTCCACCTGTCAAATGAACGCTTAAAAACTCCGCGTTGCGTTTCTCTCTTCACCCGTCTAGGGATTTTAAGCGCCGTAACCGTCACCAAAGTAGCTTTCCCCCACTCCCGTGACCGTTAACCATTTATATATGGTTAGGGTTCATGTTGTTTTTGATGAAGAGCGACAGTTCCGCACTCGATGACGCTCCAGCATCAGCGCGCGGAGCTGAACGCGAAATCTCTCCAGTGCATGAGCAAGAATCGATAAGCGCTTGAAACACTGAATGCGAGCGAGCTCTGCCGCTTCACAAATTGGACCGTGCCAACTAAGAGCGCAGAGGGGGGGTGGAGTCCAAATCACGCGTGTAAGCTGGTCTTTCTCACTCTGAAACCACACATATCTTACATAAACGATATTTTGCTTAACTCAATTAAAAGCAGGTATCCGTATATACAGAGTAAGATTTGTACTAAGCTAAATAAAAACGGAAGAAAAATATTGTCCCCTAATATGATCTCAGTGTGGAAAGGTCTTCAGGAGATTCCCTGCTGCAGTTACTCTCATTGTTTCGAAGGGGGATTGCAGAGACAATGACAGCCCACTATTTCTTTATTTTAGGCCCTGAAGCAATCACGACTCTGCAATTGCCTCCCATATTACCTTTCAGACGGAAACATTATGAGTTTGCTGATATGCTGAGGGTTTGCTCTCAACAAGCCACATGTTGATGGGCAGAAATCTCCATTCCTGTTTCTTGGTGTTCCATAGGCCTACTGGTTTTGCAAATACTGCTGTTGTTGTAATTAGATAAATTAATTATTTAAAATTAATAAATGAAGAACATCACTCAAATGTTTTACAATTTTTAGGCCTTTATAGTGTAACTACCTATCTGAATAAGGCCTCCACATCCTATAGCGTTCTCTCAATATATTTTATTTTATTGCAGATAATATATTGTATTAATAATACAAGATCTATGAAAATTTTAACCACAAATGATAACATTTCTTTCCCTATTTCCAAAGGTTTTGGGGCTTTCTCTCAGGCTAATAATCAACATCCACCCGCCTGCACAGATTTGGGTATATGGCTCCTGCGGTTGCCTAGCAACAGTGACAAGATGCCTGCCTCTTTGATTATGTTTGGTGGTTTTATCTTTGAGCACATATCATTCTAAATAATGACTCATCCTCTCAATAGACACACAGACACGCACTCTCTCATTCACAGACTGATATAAATAGATCAGTCTTTTTTTAAATATGTATTATGTTGAACATACATGAATGTCCAACCTTGTTCCCACTCCCACCCTCCAGCTGTGTTGATCAAAAATGATCAGACGAACATCTGGGGGGAATAAAACTGCAAAAAACAATGTATTTAAACATTTTATGGACACTGTAAATTTATATAAAAATAATTTATATAAAATTAAATAATTTAAAAGGAACCTATGCAGCGTATTATTTAAAAGATCACTTTTTAAATTGACTTTTCACCTCAAATGGAAAAGATGACTAAATTTAATTTCCATTAATACAAATTCTCAGGAAAGAAACTGTTTTTCTTATATAAAAAAAACATACATTATTTATGACATTATTAAACACATTATACTGAATCAATCTTGCCCTTAAATACAGTAAACTAATCAGATTGTAAAGACATGCATCTCCTTTCGTGTCTTTCTGTAACATTTCCCTAGCAAATGCATTTACTTTTTTAACTGTTTATGTCATGGTTTATGCACTTGCTATTCAATTAAATGAAGAAGAAAAAAAATACTGCCCACAATAGCAGCTCACTACATTAAAACATCATGACTCATTCATATTTCCTCCATGCACAAAAATTCAAGCCGCACAGTGACATCTTATTCTCCGATAAACAGGGCCCGGAATCATCTGCACTCAAAGCAGTGGTCAGAGGCCATCTCTGTGATAAATGAGCCGTCCGCTGCAGCCCATGAGCCATCAGAACATTCTGCTCCTATCAGGCCACACAAGATCTGCCGGCTATGAGTGTCATCTACACTTATTGACGGATTAATATTTATGAATAGCATGTTGATTATTTTGGAAGAATGTCTGAGGTGAGAATGAGATTATACTTTTAATTGGACGGCATCAATTTATGAGTTTGAGATAGACTGGATTAGAATAGAATAGGACTCATTGGGGTCATGAAGAGTACCAAAAGCAACACCTGTCAGCCAACAGTCGGATGGCACCATCTGCCCTAGACAGCGCTGGCAACCTCAGTCGATACAATAAGAAAGCCCCCTTCGAATTGATGGATCTGCTAATAGCTGAGGATAAGACATTTAAAGCATGGGTGGAAAAAGACAGTATGCTCAAAAGACACTATTGAGGAATCTAATTAAAATGAAATCCAATTAAAAACAAAAACACTGTGCATGTTTATTTTGCTCATAAAGATGCAGGGTTTGTGTCTCCAGAGGAGACTGTCTGGATAAAATAAAGCAAATAAATGCATTTTAATTAACAAAGTATTTTCTATTCAGCTACCATTTTCAGGTTATCTATATTTTCAGTGTAGTAGCAAGTATGGTCATGTGATTATTCTGCGTCTAAAACTGCATAGGCTAATCTCTTAAATTGGAAGACTACTTATTTTGAATAAGTTATTACTTCACGACAGCTAAAAAAAGATTATTTAGTATAGTAAGTGTGCATAATAGGAATTTTATCTGGTCGTACTACATTTACCATGTTGTCATTATCATGTGACCTACCAGTCATTCGCTTCACTGTCATTCATAAATCTTTTCCGGCGGCCTCATGGGATACTAAAGTGTCCTATGCACACTCCTGAATGTAGCAGGAAGAAGTAGGCCATCTGACTACTTGTTATGAGTACTGTGAATTCGGATTTATAGCTACTTCTTTTCACTCATTTCCCATTATCACTAACGGCCTCATCAAAATGCAGCCCTGACCTGTAGATTGTCAGCAGTAAGATCAGACTCTGCCCCCTGCTGGTGTAGCTTGTAGTGAAATGTATTTACTTGTTTATTTGTCAAGGACGATGCAGCGCACATTATTACATACATAATTGTCATAGACAAGCCATAACAAAAAATGCGTTGATGTGTTGCATAAAAGTTTTCTAGCCAATTGGCTAATTTGCAACCCCAGTCCAGTCAGTCAAAGATTGAATCCTTACATTTTGAATCGCCTGAAAACACCTTTTCAATTATACAAGTAATATGAAACCATATTTACCACTTATTTACTTACTTATACCATACAATTCAATAATCCTCTTAAATCCTGAGCCACAGGTTATGGATTTCACTGTTAAGCTCTGAAGCTCATTTATTTTGTTTATTGAACCATATGTATAAATCATATGAAATGCTCCATTTAATAATTGGATTAAATCAAATTAAACCCTCAAATATCTGTAAACAACATGGATTTATATTAATCTGCATTGTTCTTAAAAATTATGAGGTGGTTGGGTCAATCATCTCCATGACTCGTGGTGATCCTTGACTCAATAATGCTGGTGCAATGGCGATGACAGCAGTGTTGAAAACAGATGTTGTTATTTAGGGGAAAAAATTAAGAAATTTTACAAATATGCGTCTATACATTTATAGAGAAGAATATGATCAAATTTTTTTTTTAAATAAAATAAAAATAAATAAAAATTCAGCTACAAATTGTATTCTTCCAGATTATCCCTGATTAAAGAATCCCTCAAACAAGTGACTTTCAGACACATTCATCTAGTATATGTTCTTGTATCAATGTCCTTTGTTGATCTTGAAACAAGACTCCTATCAAACAATCATAATGTCAAACCCAGCTGTTAATTAACCAGCCTGACTGGTTGGTTATCAATGTTAGCATATCAACTAGAATGTTGATTCAAGAACAAGAATAGACATGATGAGCCTTGAGCACTGATCACTGACAGTCACAAACTTTGACATGCCATCATTTAGTGAGATATCAGTGAGTGAAAGATGCCTCGGAACAGACAAAACTGACACTGACTTTACAGAGAAACCCCAGAACTGAAACGGAGAGAGGAGCATAACGAGGGTGGATTGAGATGATCATTGGCAGAGCTACTTTACGTTAGATGAGCTCTCCAGGTCATGGTTCATCATATAGGCTTGAGGAAATTGAAAAAGTCCCTGAATAAAACACATGCCTCTGTCTAAGTAAATTGGCATATGGCAGGAAACGGATGAGTTATTGAAATTGAAAGTAAAAAAATAGCCCAATATTCATCAGGCACCAGCAATCTGTTTAACTAAGATAACTCCTTCAGGGAGTGGCTGAGGGAACAGACAGATGCAGCATGATAAATGAGAGGGCACAAATAGGCCATTTCCAGAGGTTTGTTTGTCTGTCATGTGCGATAATTATTGACTTAAAGTCATTACTTCATAAAATAATGACTTTATAGGAATGATGCTTCAGTAAGAAAGGTGAATAGGTATATATATATATATATATATATATATATATATATATATATATATATATATATATATATATATATATATATATAGACAGTCAAGACTGAAAATAATACTCTATGGCTTTGTTCCATTTACGGATGTGCATTTTCATCATCTCTGACACATGGTGCGAATAATCGGCCTTGCGCTCCTACACCTTCTGCAGTGCTGTTGTAGTCACAGAGCAGCTGCATTGCTACCTGCAGCCCCCACTGGAGAGAGGATAGTTCAGCTCCATTTCCCCTCATACTCAAGCACAGCAGGTTAGGCCTGTGTCCGAAATCGTCCCCCCTTAAGGTACAGCCATTTGTAGTGGTGTCCGAGAGGACCATAGTGGACGTTATCAAGTGCACTAATTTAATCCCACAATTCAAAGCTGCAATAACGAGTGTACAATTTGTGTACGCTCAAAAGCTATATAATACCCATAATGCACTGTGAGAGTCGCGCCGACTCGCGCGTCGAATGAATTCCTGCGTCTGACCCATAGACCGTAAAAAAATATGGACGACTCGACATCATCCGTTTCCGCTTGGCAGAGTTGAAGCTTTCAGGCAGCCTTGCACGGCGCGGACATCTTGGG
This sequence comes from Pseudorasbora parva, assembly GCF_024679245.1. Taxonomy (NCBI): domain Eukaryota; kingdom Metazoa; phylum Chordata; class Actinopteri; order Cypriniformes; family Gobionidae; genus Pseudorasbora; species Pseudorasbora parva. The sequence continues at coordinate 17,477,397 of NC_090182.1, forward strand.
ACCGAGTCTGCGCAGTAGCGATTTCGGGACCGGAGTTGCGCAGTAGAGCGCAGGAAGTAGAGCAGGAAGTACAGTCGCGATATCAAAAGCCCGCCCACACTCTCGCAGATGCAGAACAATTAATAATGTTGGTGTGAAATAAACAGTTATGGAAATGTAGAAATTAAAGCTAAAGCTCTAATCTGTTCCCAAAAATTCCGAAAAAAGTCCGTTAGAGACTCAGTGACAACTTCACTCAGAGAAGCCGTCAGTCTCAGCTGTCAATCATGACGTCACACCCCCCGTTTTTATAGCATCAAATAACTAACTCAAAGTAAACTTATTTTTAAAACGAACACCTGAAATGAAATCATCGTGATGATAACTGCCTTCAGTGACATAAACTAACTTTGGGGAAACATTTTTAAAGTGTAATTTTATTATTTAGTTTGCCTCGCGTCCATTAGAAAACACAGAGGGGCGGCTATACTGGGACCGGTCACCGGGGGGCGATCGAGGCGCGAAAGCTTCAGTAAATGAGAGGGAGACTGCAGGCTTGGTCTGACCACGACCAGGCAGTGACCACAAGATGGCGCCCGCAGCTTTTCCAAACCGCTTTTCCATCGTTGCTACAGCGTATACAGGTATGAATTCATTTTTATTGATAATTCAATTGTATTTTATATATTCTAGTTTCCACGAGAGTTCAAGATAAATCTTTTCATTTTCTGTAGTTGCAAGTTTGCTACGTTTCAAATGATTATTAAACATCAAGCACAAAAACGACAGCCCTAGCTTCCGGCATCAATCCGAATTCACTCACTCGTTTTCATTCACTCCTTCGAGTGGACTATATTAGTGGAGTAATGCAGGGAATAGTGAATGAGTGTATCGGGGGTGATTTCGAAAAGCTGAGCGCAATCTTCTAGGTGGCATAAAACTGCAGTGCATTAGCTCTGGGATGCATTGGGAACCACAGTAGCTAATTAAATAAAGAAAAAAGATCTCAGTTTAGCTGAAAATCAATCATAAAACATTTACTAGAACTTATAACTGGTGAAACCTTACGGAGAAAATCAATGTCCCTCTCAATTTATGTGAATCAATGCACTGTAAATTGCTGTCTCAGCTAACAAACATAACATAGTCTAACGTTACTGCAATTTTTAAAGAGAAAACTGAAAATTCAGTCAAGTCAAATATGTATAAATCTTTCTAATGTGGATTTTTTTTTTTTTTATCAATACAATGAAAGCCAAAGTTATTGTGCTCACACTGGGTTAGTAATGACATGATTGTGAGTAAATTACATTTTTTCTTTCACCTGTACAAAAGAAAACTTTCGGTCTATGAGTCAAGGCTATTCATTGTCAAAAAGAGAAAAATCTATGGCATGATAAATTATTTAAAAGACTATCAGTTTCTTCATGGTCCGTTTTCTCGGTAGCCATGGCAAGGCCACATGCATTATTAACATGTACAGGAACACTGGTGGCGAAGCTGACGGTAACAGATCAGACCTCTTTCCGGGTCTACTCGCTGTGCATGGGCTCTGGGTGAAATAATGGAGCAATACCGGGGCTAACTATATTCATCCACCCATGAATCCGAGGGATTAAAATATCCTTTTCTTTTTGGACCATGTAAGTCGACGCAATGGAGGAGGCTTTGTTGACACCGGAGGATGGGAAGAGGCAGAAGAGGGTGAGATTTCGGGTGGCCTCAGGGAACAGCGGGCGGGTTTTGAAAGAGATGTTTAAGGATGAAGGGCCATCGGATTCCCTGGATTCAGACTGCACCAGCTGCTCCGAGGCAGACCGGGCCAGCACTCCATCCACCAGCGGGGAGGCGAACGGCCACCTCTGTGGATTCTTGGGGTCGGAGCTGGATGACAGCGGAAGTGAGCCGGATGACTTGCTGATGTTTGCAGGGGGGAGAGACAAAGTGTTGAGTTCCAAACGAGTGAATATCCTCAGTAAAAATGGGACGGTTCGAGGAGTCAAGCACAAAGTCAGTGCTGGCCAAATACTCTTTGATAACTTGGCTAAAAACAATGGGGTAAGTCAGGGTGAGCTTTCACTTCATCTCAAGCTAAAACCTTTCATCTTTGACTGTGGACGCCAATGCACATCAAATGGCAAACATTACAATTATCAGACTATTCACAGTTGCTCAAAAGCTTTCAAGAATTGTCTTGTGTCCTCAACAGGGTTAGAACTTCTTTCCTCAGCCGCTATATTGGTTACAGAGCCTGTTCTCTTCTTCTCTCAGGTTTTGCCAGACAAACAAGCTGTCCAACTGGGCAAGATCACTGTACTATTAAAGATTAATGATGCATTTCTTTAAGTGTTTTGGCTAAGTTAATCATCTTAATGTATCCTCAGGACCTCTGCTTTGTTGTCGAGCACTAAAACACTTGCTGAAAGCTTATGTCTGATATCAGATGTAATTCTATACCATTTTTAACAGAGGGTAAATAGGGATTCAATTGATTTTCAGGAACCTGATAAAACTACTATATAAAAGGTCATTATTTAAATAATGGTATACTATATGGAGCCCATACATTTGCAAAAAATGAGACGGGAGGAAATATACGTCAAAGCCTTTGCATTCGCTCACAAAAATGCTGCGTTACCCATCTTTCATGAGAATAAAAAGGCTATTGTGTTCCCCCAAGAAACTTTGCATTTGCTCAAGAGAAAGACTTTTGCATTAGCTCTAAACAAATGCTTTTGTATTCCTTCAAGACACTTTGCATAAGTTTTGCAAGCGAATGCAAGGTTTCTGCTCGCAGAACTGTGACCTCTTACAAAATGATCACTTTTTCCTCAGTGAAGTTCACTCACAAAAGTGTTTGAAATATATGGTGTGTATACGCCATGTCGTAATAACTGTAATTTCTAAGCGTTGTATGCCACGTGAATGAATCTGCACCTGACCGCTGCAGATTCATTTGGCCATTGATAGTTTTGCCATAAATGAATAAATCCCAGTCAGAGGACATGAACAGCTTTGAGTATAATGTCACTTGTTATCTCTCTGATTTTCCATCATATACCCTTAAAGGCTTCTTAAAAAAACATTGAAGATGTTGATTCTTTAGTTTGGGCCTCTTTTAAATAGTGTCATTGGTTTATATAATAAAACACACACCTTACTCTGCTAGTGAACTTGGGGGAACTGACAGGTGCAAAAATTTCATTTTTGAGAACATTTCTAGCATCATTTGTTTGAGATGACACTTTTAGTTTAATATTTGTAATCCAAAGGAATTAAATTCAGACATTCCTAAAGTGTCCTGTCCAAATATTCACTGTATTTTCTGCTTTTGCAACACTGAATCTTTATTACCACCCTTATCCACATGGTTCGTTATGTTAATATAGTAAAACGTGTAAATGATTTGTGAGCTGCTATTTGATTTGTCAGATAAGGATAGTAAAAATCAGTAGTGAGACTGTAAATTAAAGTGCATTATAAATTGGATTACTGCAGGTTTTATTGGCACTTCATGCTGTAATTTTAACAGTTAATACATGCTTGACTTAGAATGCTACTGTATTTGAACTATGATTGGAATTGGAATTGCTCTGTTTATGTTCCTACTGGAATCTGAGAGCCAGTACAATTTTTCCTCAACTAAAAAAAGTTTCTTGTAAGATCACGTCAACCAAACAAACTTGCACAAGGCAGTTCCAGGTCCATCCTTGCTCCAAAATGTCTGAAAGTTGAGTCTATTTTTGTTCTTTGCAAAGTAAAAAAAATAGTTTCACACTTCAGGGGAGCTGCTCGACTAAGAAAAGATGCTGAAGGTCAAACTCAAGAACAGTCAGTGACTCACTAAATCAATAGATGCTGTTCAACTGTTGCCTCAAGTTACCTGCAAAAGCTGCTGCAAACCTTAGAAAGCTAAATTAGCGCTTTCACTTACAGTTAGAATTGCACTTTAACGATATTGAACTGATCTATTCTTTTAACACTGAATATTTTGATGCAAATTCCTTTGCTCACTCTTGGAATCAAGTGAGATGTGCTTGATTACTATTGAGAGACTCTCGTCTAACACCAGACGTCTATGTTTTCTTTCTCTCAGCCAGAACTGACTCTAGAGTTCGGGCGAATTGTAATCTACACCACCAGTTTTCGAGTGGTCAGGACTACATTCGAGCGATGCGAGCTGGTCCGAAAAATCTTTCAGAACCACAGGGTGAAGTTCATAGAGAAGAACATTGCTTTAGACAGTGAATATGGAAAGGAACTGGAGACACGCTGCAAACGAGTGGGTGAACCTCCCTCACTGCCTGTGGTCTTCATTGATGGACACTACCTAGGGGTCAGTGATCAAACTAGTTTCAATATTCATCATACTGAACATAATTTGCCAGTGTTTGAACTCCGAATAATGATTTGCGTACGTTTTGCACATTCAGGGTGCAGAGAAAATACTTGCAATGAATGAATTAGGGGAGCTTCAGGATCTCCTCACCAAAATTGAGGTATTGATATTTTACAGTAAAATATGTTTCAAAAAGGACTTTTTGTATAGATTAAACATTTTGGTTTGCACACCTGTAACTAATAGATAGGTGCATAGGACGAAAGATACCCAAATCTAAAAAATCTCAATAATCAAACAAAAGTAAATCCTGCACACTATAGATACTCGCAAAAATTAGAAACTTTTTATTAGCAACGTTTCGGTATCATGACCTTCATCAGGCATATCCCTGATGAAGGTCATGAGACCGAAACGTTGCTAATAATAAAGTATCTATAGTGTGCGGAATTTACTTTTGTTTGATTATTGGGTTAACAGTTCTTAAAATAACCATTTCCACCTTTCTTTTTTTCTTTGGTTCTTTATTTTACTTTGCATCTAAGGTTCTATGAAGAAACTTTAACTTCTGTAAATCCTTTCCATTTCTGCAAAAGGTTCTTTCGATTATTGAAAATTTCCTCATACCAAGAACTGTTCATTGAAAAGTAATTTGGGGGACCTATCTCTTTACTTTTAAAGTTTAGTTAGTTCACCCAAAAATTAAAATTCTTTCATTAATTACTCACCTTCATGCCGTTCCAAAACTGTAACCTTAATTTTATGAAGCGACGAGAATGCAAAACAAACAAAAATAACGACTTTATTCAACAATTTTGTTCTAGCCTGTGTCAGTCTCCTACGCAGTTTCCGCTGTAATATACACCCATGCATTCACAACAGAAACTGCATAGGAGACTGACACAGGCTAGAATGAAATTGTTGAATAAAAGTGTAATTTTTGTTTACTTTTTTTTAACACTAAAAGTATTCTCGTCGTTTCATAAAATTAAGGTTGAACCACTGGGATCACATGGACTATTTTTATTATGTCTTTACTACCTCTCTGGGTTTTGAAAGTGTTAATTAAATCACTGTCTATGGAGAGGTCAGAGAGCTCTCGGATTTCATAAAAAATATCTTAATTTGTCTTCTGAAGATGAACGAAGGTCTTACGGTACGACATGAGGGTAAGTAATTAATGACAGAATTTTCATTTTTGGGTGAACTATACCTTTAAGGGTGAGGTGTGAAAAATGTTTTAAAAATTAGAACACTTTCTATTCTAGTAAACATTTACTATATTAATTTGACAGAAATGAATCTGTTCTTTTTTTCTTAACCTGTATTTTGTATTTGATATTCATTGAGTTATTTTAGGGTAAATGGAAATGTCTGTATAATGGGTATTGTCCTGGTAATTTTCTGTCAGTACATTATCTGTTTTTTATAAGTTTTTTTTTAAATGTTGTTTGAAGTGCATAAAACACTTTTTGTTTAATTAAAATGTTCCATGGATGTTGAAGGTTCTTCATGGAACCAATAAAGAACCTTTATTTTTAAGTATAGTAACCAATAGCAGACTCAAAAAATATTGCAAAGAACATTGATTAATTGCTCAAGGAAAGTCAAATCTGGTTTACTGCCATAGTTTATTCTGTAAATGAGAACAGAACCACTTATGTACACTTATGAGAGAAAAAGTTTATTATTGCTAGTCATTATATCTCTTTACACATACACTGTAAATATATCAGTGATTAATATTAATTGCATCACATTTTCTACATACCGTAGATACATTTAAATACTTTTCTATATGCTATTTGCAAACAAATAGTGTCAGTACATATAATTACAAACACTTTTTAATAAAAAGGAAAAAAAGAAATATACAGTGCAGAGCAGAGCAGCCCAAATAATGGATAAAGCCAAGATTGCATTTGTCTTAATTTATAATAAATATCACTAATATTGTATCTTAAAGAGCATCTGTATTCAAATTCACTATCATTTCTTCCTATCTGATCATAGAGGGTTCAGCACCCTGACACATGCCAGACGTGTGGGGGATTTGCCTTTGTCCCGTGCCCTATGTGCCATGGCAGCAAAATGTCTGTGTTTCGCAACTGCTTCACCGACTCCTTCAAAGCCCTGAAGTGCACAGCGTGCAACGAGAACGGTCTCCAGCCCTGCTCCAGCTGTTCTCACTAAGGTCCTCTTCAAGTGCCTGCAACCCCTTCCCAACACCATCTCCACCCCATAAGCCATGTATAAAACAAGAGATGCAGAAAGAACTGCTATTTGTGAATAAATCTTTTTTTTTATTTTTAGAAAATGAAATTTGTGTCTACTGGTGTAGTTTTTTTTAACCATATTTTATATTTGAAAATGATTATTATTATTACAACATAGGTTTTTTTTTGGTCACATGCCAACAGATGTCTGGCAGCATTACCCAATCCAACAGCACGGATGCTGTCTGTCACTGTAAATAAATATAGCAATTAAGTAAATGAACTACTGGTTCAGAGAGGCATATCATCTTTCCGAGCCCTATGATCCCAGCGTGAACCAAAACTCAAAGCATTATCTGGGAAACATCAAAACAAGTGGTGCAATTCCCTACTGTGAAAAGCCCAGGACTGACAAATAAAAAAACACATTATAGTTTCATTATTTTCCAGCCAATCCGAGATTTTTTGTTACGTACAGTATATTTAATTATTCAAACTTATGCAGGAATCAAATTGCCTGACATTGAAACAGGATGACCTAATGTCTGTATACGAATATCGCTTTTCAGTTCAATTACAGGGCTGATTAAACAAAGCTTCAAATCTATTAATAATTAAAAGAAGTCTAAATCAAGTGCATCACAATGATAAAAAGCAAACAAAAAATCAATCACCCATAAATGACGTCGGCAGAAATCCTTCAAAAACAGCTGGGCTGATATGGAAGTATATCTCTGTGCTTTCATAGCCCTGTACAATGCTGCTTGATTTTGGGTCTACAAGGCAGCATTGTAAAGAGGCTCAAAGCTCAGAGTCAACCATCTGTGTGTGATGCCTACTGAGGGAAAAACCACTGGCTGTCTCTCAAAATCTAGTGAGCAAGAACAGCATTTTTTGACATTATGTATGAGCAAATGGCTCATAATGTGGGTTTGATGCCCCTAATGCTGTCTAGCTCGTTAGGTTTTCCAGACACAGCCAGTGTCACATTAAGGTTAGCGAATAATAATACTGAAAGGTAAAATAACATAAATATAGTGATGTTTTCATTAATTCTGAATTAATAAAGGTGGAGGACGTGGCCTTCAAGACAAGGCCGATAGCGCCCCCTATTGTTGTTTTTGCTGTGACAAACATCAATAACAATAGGAAAATTCACACGAATATCAAATATCGACAGCCGAGAAACAATTCAAAGACGCAAACACGGGATATATAACAGTCAAACTCAAACAATACTGATACAATATTCATGTATTTGAGATAGCATATACTGTGAGCAAAACACAATTATATCGTGTCTGTCGTTTTATAAAGAAAACGCGAATTAAAAAAACGGCCGCCATGTACAAAATCGGCACATTTCAAAGAACCTCCGCAGAATCAGTGATTTATGTTGATGTATAAGAATGTCAACGACAATGTAATTGTTTTCTTTATTACTGTTTATCGAGTAAATAATATCTGATCAAAAGAAAAAAAAAACAGTATACCTTTACAGGCGTGATTTTACCCTCAGCCGTGGGGAGAAATCCGATGTTCAGCCACTGTGTCTCTACCTTTCTTCATGATCACCATCACAGATGCGCCACACGTTTCTCATGTCCCTCTATGGCGGTGTCTCATAGCCTCGTGCGCTTCCTTTATAGAAAGCATTTTTGAAACCTTAGGGCGCAGTCGAGTCAAATGCTCCCTACGCTGCTCAGTAAAATTTGACACACAGCCTATGTACAGTGTCTCTGCTGCTTAGATGCATCATGTAGACCGCAAACTGAAACCACGGCTGCCATTGACCCTATAGCATCCTATATGATGCTACATTTTAGGTGTGGAAATCAATATGGTTCCATTATTTTCAGAAAAGCCTTTATAATTGAAGGTTGCAACACCAATGTTATTTTAACCATCCAAGGAAAACAAAATCTTTTGAATTGAGTACCCCCCATCCCATGTCATTACATTGTTTAGACTGAGCATAAGAAACAACTTGATGTTTTTTTTTTCTTCATTCAACAATACATTTTCAGGCTTCAGAGTTTTTTTTAAACTGAAATTTGTTTAAAGATGATTCTCAACTATGTTATGAAAGATATAACGGAATTAACTGATGTACCATTTTACTTTAAGCAATATGTGGCTAAAATGGCCATAAATGGATTTTCCCATTGAATGCAGTCTGTACACTGAATCAAATTGACATATTAATGTGTTCCTGGAGCAAAACGTAATGAAAAAATAAGTGTAATAAGGGAAGTAATAGTTGGCAACATTTTCATAATAATATCTAATATTTCATAGGAACATCGATATGTATTTTTTTCTTAACTTATTCACTTCCATAATGCCAGATAAATCTGTGAATTTAAGTCCCGGTGTCCTCCTTAATGGACATAATATGAAATCAATGCCCTGTAACAGAAAGTCATATTTTGATTATAAACCTCATAGCGTTTTTTCTGAGATGTTGATTTTTAACAAACAATGTCAGATTTAAATGATAATTACAAAATATTAACTTCTTTCCAGAAGAGTGCAACATTTGATCAGTCATTGTTAAAGACCAATGAGTTGTTGTCCTGGTGAAACATGGTATCTCTGAAAAGCCCTGAATGTGCCATTTACAGGACACCCAGACTCAAAACTGTGACATGTATGATGTCAGAGAAATTCACTAAAATATAATGTCCTGGTACATGGTCACCCATGAGGTTAATAGAAAAACATCTGAGCCAAACAAGGTTATTAAAGACAGGAATATGGGTAAGTCTGCTGGCAAATGACATTGCTTTTTTGAGGAGAAATGTTAAATTACACCCAACATAACAAACTGTCCTTTTTCCTATAAAAAAAAATCTAATATATCTCTGAAGGAAAATGTTCAGCAGCCATTACTCTAGATCAGCATCAGACAATTCATACATTTTTGTGTGACAACCATGATATATGTTTTTTCAGAATGATTTGATAGAAAGTTCAAACAGAAATAGTTGTAAACATTATATAATCATTTAATGTAACTTTTGATCAATTCAATACATCCTAAATTCCTTTAAATAAAATAAAAATCTTACCCCACACTCATACACAATACCACATATTCACGAAACTCCCATCAAACTAGTAAAAAAGACAACTTTTAAATGATTTAATAAATTAATTGCAATTTATTAATCAATTTTTCTTCAGTAGCTCCAAACAGCTCAAAGATCAAATCAAACAATCAGAATCAAATAAACATATTTAAAATATATATATATATAGTCTTAAAGCCTTTTCCAAAAAAAAAAAAAAAAGTCAACTTTTTTTAACCTTGAATGTGTTCATCCAACCTGCATTAGATATAGAAATGTCTGAGACTGTTCTGAGCAAGTTTCAAAGCTTTGAGCACATTATAATGTTTAAAAACCTTATACAAGGTTAAGACTTCAGCACAAGAGAGCACATAACTACCACAAGATACTGTTCATTCATACACATACTGTTAGCATGTGTTATGAGGATATTTCAATGGGCTTCTTTTTCAGATATCAAAACCAGAATGTTGTATTTTCACAGTTAATAATTATTTGGGAGAAACCATGTGGCAAATCAACAATGCCAACCCAGAATGTGTTTTAGTGAATTTAGAAAGACAGAACTGTCTTTGCATATATACAACTGCTTTCTTCATTCAGTCACACAACATGACAGAGTCAACAGTGTCCCAAAAGCAGCATGAGGACATAAGTACTGTTAGCATAGGAAAGATGTGAAGATCCGAGCAGTCTTCATCAGAGGTGCCTGAGGTGGGCGATAGTTAATGATAAATGTGGATGTAATATATAAATATAGGTTATTAGTACTATTTTTTTTTAATCTATTTGTAAATATGTGGGAATTACAAAATCTAACGTATTTAAAACTATTTTAAACCATTTAAACTGAATTTTGTTTTTTTTTTGCAGTAGATTAAAAATTACTGTATCCTTTTTGTAACTTGCTCATAAACATTCAACTAAGCACAGCTCCTTTCTTTCAATAATAATGACATTGCTTGAACACGACATCTCTAAATCTGGAAAGCATTAGAGTAACATGGGATTTTAATATATATATATATTTTTTTACAAATAATTTAAACCTGTGCTTTTACAAATCAGAATGGGCAATTTACCCTTCATGCGAATGATTCCTAAAGATATCCTGTTCACCAATAGTTTGGTGTTTTGTGATGACTCTTGTGAAATATGAGTGTTTATGCTGCTTTGCTTGCAAAGAGTAAAATGAAATAAGACAGTGGTCCTTTTATAATTCATGGACATGATTTTAAGGTTCTGATGGTACGAACTACCATATAGAACTGTAATCCAATGACTGTAAAATAATCCTTATTGGACATGTCTCCATCTAGTTGGACTTATTTTTGTATTGGCTAATGTTTAGCTACCTTAACCAGCTACTGAAACCATGTACAGATTATTGATTTGGTGATGAGGGACGGGTGTAACATAAGACCTCAGCTGATTGGCTGTTTGGAGAGAATGGGACGGGAGGTTCTCCTTCCACTTCATGCTGATCCCCATACCATGGCATTATAAAATCTCCAGATCCACATGCCGCACCTCAGGATTACGTTGCTGTCAAAGATCAGAGTCAGGAATTAGTTGAGGAAAAATAAAGACAAAATAGTGCTAACTTGTTCTTCAAGACATTTGATTCAACAAAAACATTACTGTCCAGAAGTTTGGGGTCAGTAAATAAATGAAAAAAAGTTTTTTGAAAGAAATTAATACTTTAATACAGTAAAGACGATTGTTATAAAATATTACATTTGAAATAAATGTTGTTCTTTTGAACATTCTATTAATCAAAGAATCCTGAAAAAAAATAATGTTTTTTTTTGAGCAGCATATTAGAACGGTTTCTGAAGGATCATGTGACACTGAAGACTGGAGTAATGATGCTGAAAATTCAAATTACAAAATAATCCTATTATCCTCCTATAGGACCCAGAAAAGATTTTTTTTTTAATTATATTTTATTCATATGATATCTTATCTGTAATTGACACCAGGAGAAAATGACATGAAATTGCATGTATAGGCAAAAACAACGGGATTCATTTTTAATTCACCAATCAATTTTTAGGTTTTTAAAACTTTGTTTAAAGATGTTTCTAAACTGTTATGAAATATATAAAGGAATGCATTTATATATCATTTTACTTTATGCAATATGTGGGTAAAAATGGCCATACTTGGATTTTCCCATTCAATACAATACAATGTATCTATACACTACATCTAATTTGAATAATAATGCGTTCTTGGTGCAACATGTAATGAGAAAAGAAGTGTAATAATGAGAGTAATAATGGCGACATTTTTATAATAATATCTAATATTTCATAGGAATATTGATATGTAATTTGTAATATAAGTCAACATTGACTACAGTGGACATTTATGAAATGAACGCTCTGTTTTGTAACAGAAAGTCATGTTTTGATAAGAACACCCCATAACATTTTCCTGAGATTTATAACAAACAATTATAATTAAATGTTATCATAATTTCATAAGTGCTAAACATTAACGTTACCCGTTTTTTTAAAGGCCAAGAAGTTGTTGTTGTCCTGGTGAAACCTCCAAACATTTGGTATGTCTGCAAAGCCCTGAATGTGCTCTAAAACTGTGACATGCATTATATCAGAGAAATGTACTAAAATATAATGTCTACAGTGGACAAAAGTCTATTCCTGGTTGCCAGGAGGATATAAAACAATAAGTTTAAATTGTAATAATATTTCCCAATTTTACTGTATTAATGAACAAATAAATGCACCATAAGATAATTTAAAATCATAAAAAATGTTAACAACCTTAAACCTTTGAACAGTAGTCATGGTTTAGAAATAAATCTCCTTGTTGTTAATTATAAATACACTCAAAAGCAAAAAGGAAGATTCCAAATTCCACATACAGTCAATATCCAATGTCTGCCAAGACATCATCAATGTACAAAGGCAATTTTTTGGGCAAATTGCTTTCTGTGAAACATCAAATCAGATTTCTCTATTCCAAAATCAAACACTGAAGAGTGAAACTGGAAGGTTTCACATTGATTTATTGGAATAGCTGTGGCTAAATAGTTCGCTTTGTGTGTTTTTTGAACTATGGTGCACCATAAGTGTGGCGTCTGCTGAATGTAGAGCTGAAATTATTCTGACAGTGAACCATACATCATACATGTCTGATAAGTCATGGTGATTTTACCGAAAGAGAGTCAGGAAGGAGATACAGAGATATTTTGACAGATACCTTAAGTTCTTTCTCCAGACGGTCCACCTCTGCTCCTAAGGTGTCAATAATGTTCTCCCCGTGCTTCAGCATAAAGTTTTCCAGCTCCTCTGGTGTCTTCACCTGCTGAATCTCCTGCAAGCCAAATGCACAAACACACACATAATTGTACAACTGATATGCAGAGCTCACAAAAATGGACTACCATCAATTGTTGAAAGTGGTTATAGTTTAGTGACTTCTATGCAACCATAGATAGGCCTCAAACAAACACTAGTCACATCAGATGATCTGCATCAGATCAGAAGCCTTGTCTCTCTACACATACGTTGAGGATCTGTTCAATGTCTTGCTTCTCCAGGTATGAGCGTGTCACCACTCTCCCATCAAAGTCCACCTCCGCCTTGAAGCGCACTTTGCTCAGCCCCATATCTGTGGCTTTGACATCATGAATCGCCCTGGAGACAAAATGACCTGCAGTGAGGACATCAAATCTAATTTCATCAAAGCAAGAACGTACACTGATGTAAATCTGTCCAGGCAAGCTTATATTTGAGAATGTGATGCTTGCCTGAATTTGAAAAGCATTTGAAACGGGCTGCTTCTGCTTTGGTGATGAAGTCATTTTATTAGTGGAATATTGCACCGTTCATTATAAATGATTCATTTGTGCGCATCTTTGTTGTTTTTAATTTATGTTATCTTTAATCAAAATAACTTCCATCTCTTTTCTTCTGATGACGTGTTTTTTGACACAAAGGCGGCACATCCCATCATTCACATGGGATCACAGCAATAGCAAACCACAATCATCCCATGCCAGGGAAATGGCATTCACTGGTGGCTGTGGCCTCTATCAGCAGAATTATGCGTGCTGCCACAAAGCAATATTGGTTCAGGAATGGTTTAAGGAGCACACCAACGAGTTTGAGATGTTGACTTGGCCTCCGAATTCCCCAGATCTCAATCTAATCGAGTATCTGTGGAATGTGCTGAACAAACTAGTCCGATCCATGGAGGCCCCACCGCATAACCTACAGGACGTAAAGAATCCGCTGCTAACATCTTAGTGCCAGATAGCACAGCACAACGGGTCAAGTGGAGTCCATGCCTACACGGGTAATGTTATGCCCATTCGGTGTGTGTCAGGAATTAGTGAAGAAAAGACTATCACAGCTTCCATTTCATGCCAACTTCAATGTACTTTTAGGACCTGTAAGAATGGCATCTTGTGAGAGAGAGAGAGAGAGAGAGGCCGGGACAGAGGACTGACCTGACAACAGGGTCGTTTTCCAATAACTCTGTGAGCTTCTGCACATGCTCAGCCTGGATGGAGCGGCCGAGCAGAGCCTCTGTGTTAGTGTAGATGAGGAACGCAGACACCGTTCCTAACAGGGTGCCCACACCCAGAGAACCAAGACTGTCATAGTAGGGGCTACCTATGTAGAGGGAGAAAGAGAGAGGGGATCAATGCAAAAAAATGCAGGTAATGATGTAAATGTAATAATCTGTTTAGAACAATCATGTGTGAGAATAGTATTAGATAAACCCCAAACAAAGGTGCTGATGATGATGTACTGTCTAATTAATATAGCATTCTATCATGAATAAGATATAATTACCCACAGCCCATTGCATTATGGAAAAGTTGGATTTTGTTTAGCCATTTTTAAAATGTTATAAACTGCAATGGCAACTGCATATTTGGTAACACTATTTTAAAGTGTAATTTATATATGTTACTTGTAGTTACTATAGTAATAACTATAAATTGAGTACATGCAGTTACTTAATATTACTCAGTACTTTAATGTGTAATTACAGTGTATCAAACACCTTAACATCTGTAGATTTTTAGAACAATGAACTTTATCGTTCAGTAATAATGAATCTTGAGGTTATCAATTTGCCTAGATGCTAACATTGACACATAAATTGTCATTCTATATTACAAAATTCTAAAAATGATGTAGCATTATCAGCAAAGTACATTCTTTATTGTGCAGAAGTACAGTACCGTTTAAAAGTTCAGGGTCAGTACTCAGTAAGATTCGTTTGTTTGAAAGAAAAAGACGTTTCGTTTGTTTGAGAACATTATATTGATCAAAAGTTACTGTAAATACATTGATAGTTATAAAATATTTATTTGTCAAATAAGTGCTTTAGAAATGTTTCTTGAGCACAAAATCATCATATAAGAATGATTTCCGAAAAAGATCAAGTGACAATGAAAATTGGAGTGATGATGCTGAAAATGCAGTTTACATCCGGGAATAAATTATATTTATGATACTTCTCAATTTAACAGTTTTTACTGTATTTTTGATCAAATAAATATTGACTCGACATTAATAAGATTCTTATTATAAAAAAATGGGATGGGATGCAGTAGTCTTTAATAGCACAATAGAGACCTCTAGAGGTAGAAACAGAAGTGCTATTTTTTAAGCTCTGCTATGTAAAATAACACTGCTGTTAGTTTCATGGTTGATTACACTTCAATAACATACAACTGTAGTAAAGCACCAGATAATAAACTAAGCTGAAACTGCCATCAGGGCTGTTCTCAAGCATGAAAGGAGGCTTACTGAATAGAATATTTTCCAGATCTTTACACATTTTTCCCACAAAGCCATTGAAGCCACAGGGCAAGATGAACTAGATTCTAGGCAGCCTTAGACGTTGACTTTGCGAGAGAACATTAGTGCGCTGAGAGAGAGAGGTGGGTTTACACATTTAAAAAGAACATCAACTGCGCTTTATGTTATAAAGCGCAATCCCATGTGCTTATTAAGCTTGCCCCTGTGGTTGAGACCTTAGAAGAGAGAAAGACATATATCATGAAACGGGTGTCAGGTATCATGCTCACTTTACTTCAAAAGTCTCACTTTACCTGTAAGAGACGTGAGTCCCATACATCCAGCTGCCAGCATGACTCCGAGCACAGCAGCAGCGTCCTCCAACAGGACCACGTTAGTGCTGGGGTCTCGACTTTGCATCACTGTCGTCCACAAACAAAGAAGAACAATCAAACTGATTATATCCAAATTGTCAAAACTATAATAACAGTCAATAACATCCAAAGATAATTATAAAAATTAACCAAAAGGTACATACCGTACTCATAAAAGGACAAGCCTTGTTTATGTGCACTCTTCTTGATCTCATTAATGGCCACTAATAGTGTAGCTTTATGGGAAACCAGCAGATAGATGATATTAGTGACACTGTCAAACCTTTGTGAATGCTAATGAAAACATGCAAGAAGAAACCACATCACCTCCTTCAGATACCAGAGATCCAGCTAAAATACAGTATGCCTACAACAGACAAAAATATATATAAAATAAATACAATAAACAGCTATATACACTACCGTTTAAAAGTTTGATGTCAGTAAGATTTTTTAAAATTCAATTTTAATGGATTATTTAATTATTTCACATGAAATGTATCAAAAGTAACAGTAAAGACATTTATGTTACTAAAGATTTCAAATGTAAATAAATGCTGTTCTTATAAATTGCTATTCAAAGAAACCTACACCCAAAGAATAAATGTATCAGGGTTTCCACATAAATATTAGGCAGCATAACCGTTTTCAACCCTGATAATAATAAATGTTTCATGTGACACTGAAGACTGCAGTAACAATGCAAAAACAAATCAGTTGTCATCACAGGGATAAATGGCATTTTAAAATAGATAAAACATTTTGGTTGTAAAAAATAATAAATTTGTTTTGCCAACTTAACTGTTTTTATCAAATAAAGGCCCATCTACAAGTTCTAACCAAACACTACTAACCCAGAGTAGTGATTCTATCGGCTGAGGGTGCAGGAGTCCCATAATGCCGTGATACCAGGACAGTCCAGCACCCATCATGAAGATGCCCACTCCGCTGATGAGAGAGGCGATGTAACGCATGTTGGAGAAACCGTAACTTTAAGAAAAAAGGACAGTAGATTTAGACATGACCAGTGGATATGGAGGTCAACATGGGATGGATCAGTCTGCATGAGCTGTACATACGGATGTATGGCATCTGGGTTCCGGACAGATTGACTGATGCCTATTGCAAGAAGTGCCTGTGAAAGATAGAGTAAAAGAAATGAGCATGTCTTTCTAATAGGGATGCACTGAATGTTCATCAATCAAGATAAGTGATTAAATATTACTGAATAACCATGTTTTTGATATTGCGATCAAATAGCAACCAGCGCAGAGCCCGCTTTGTAAATTTAGCAAACATGTCGGCAGTGAGGAAGACTGGCTGTTTGCAGACACTGTCCTGCTGAAGTGACTATTCTAAAGGAGGCACAGCTGCAAAAATTTACAGCACTAAAAGTTTAATTTATCATTTAAAATCAAGGCACCCTGAATAGCATGTAGAGTCCCAGAAAGACATGGCAACAGTTTCTTTCTCCAGTCCCAAACTGTTTTTTAATGTATTCTGTACATAAATATTTAACGCAAATATTTAACGTTTCTGATTCAAGGTACTTGTCTGCTCCAGGCACAAGAACTGACAGCGAGAGAGCTGCATCTCATGTCACCGAAAAGAAGTGTGAAGACTTCAGCGTGAGACCCACTGAACTTCAGCGCGAGATACAGCTAGCCGTCTAAAACACTGTTTAGGTGAATTTAAACAATGGCTAAGTGGCTAAACGCATTTCGTTGTCATGCAAGTTCCCTGTTCATGTTGGATAGACATTTTATTTGCATTTTGTGTCTTAAGAGGCACAAAGACACCCTTTATGTCTATTCCACCATAGTTGCCGTTTTAGCTGAGTGGGGGCTCTGGGCATTAACTCTGTGTTGCAAGGACCAGTCAGGTTAGTTTAGTTTTCTATAGACTGTACTCACGAAGATATAATGATCAAGATAAACGTAAAAATTCCCCGGAATTGTTGTCCTTTAAATTGCAATTTTGTAACAGATTTTTTTTCTTTGAAAATTAAGAAAAAATAGCTATTTTTTTTTACTTTAATCTATGCAATGGTTAAAAAACTGACACACAAAAAAGGTGAGGAAATAAAAAACGTGTTCGGTATCAGCAAAGAACTTTCATTTCGGTACATCCCTACTATCTAATTTAGTTTTAAATCATACATTACCTGTCTACACACTTTCAAATGACAATGAACTTTTAATTTTTTACATTTAGATACTGAAATTGAAGGGTCAAAAAAATGTAAACTTAAATAATAAATAAACCTTAGCTAACAAAGTCCAAATGCACAAAAGGTCATTTATTATAAATGTATAGAGATTTTCCATCTACAGATTTTTCCCTGACCTTCTCTTCTCAGTAAAGTACAGAGGCACACAAAATTGCTGAAAAAATAACCCTACTTAGCAGTCAGATGTCCATATGAACATCTGCTGCAAAAGACGCGAACGCAACGGTCAAACACATCCGTTTACCCGTTCACATAGAAAAACAATGGTAGATCAGCACAGTAAAATGCATTCTCTGTGAAAATTAACTACTAGACACCTGCAACAACAGTCTTAACGCTAGCTGTGAGCTTGTAGCATTTCGCAGTGTCACGTTTATTTGCACCGGAGCTGTGGATTGCGGCCTTGAAAACGAGTGCATTTGGACTTTTCTTCCAAATTGCCTGTAGTTGTCAGTTAGGATGCCTTCTTTTCACCTGTCAGTGTCCACTATGTCTATAAAGTATTTTCCTAAGCACCGCTTTCTCCTCCGGCATGAAGAGCAGATAAGATGACAGAGGCATCTAGTGTGCGCTGCATTCATTTTTATGTAAACCTAATGGCCAATACATAAAGGAGATAAGACAAACATGACTGCCACCTCACCTGATTACAGGTATCAGCCAGCGAGTGGATGGCTTCTGAAAACATACTGGCAGATCCCGTATAAACCCACGCCAACAGCTTGAAGAAAAAATTCAGTCCATTTCTACAGATTACAAAAGTAAAATTAGACATTTATATCTCCACTTGTTGGATGCATACATACATCAATAGTTTATTCAGACTTTTACATTGTTATAAACATTTTCTATTTCCAATAAGCTGTGTTCTTTCAAACTTTAGATTCAATCAAATAATTATCTATTTCCAATAGGGCTGGGCCCGAATATTCAAATATTCTTTCGGTGGGTTGGTATTCGATTTAAAATTTTGGAATTCAATTTTTTTTGTTTTTGCACACACCTGGCATCCCCCTGGTTCTAATTCGCTTTTAAATGTGTACACTCTACAAAAACTGGCCAGATACATTACTCTTTTGTTAAATTTATCTTATATAGCCTAGCCATTTTAAATAGGATGGACAGTTGAAGGAACCCAACCTCATTATACTTAGCTATACATTTGCTTCTTAGCCTTCTAAGTGTTCCCTGCAACTGGAATATTCCCTGTCTAGAGCGCACAACTGCATGAGCTTGAAACCTCATGTGAGAGCACATGCCCTATAACTCAATATCCTTAATCTAATAGATATCAAGCATGGGGTTGGCTTCTCCTTTATGCATAGAACTCATTCATTGACTGACTGGCCCTTATACTGATGGTGGTGTAACACAAACTTAAGGCTTACATGCATATAGCTACCATCACCACTTTTCCCGGCCCTTCTAGAAATGTTGCTCTCTTCCTAGACCGAGGCTATAGGAGACACACAATATTATAAACAGTTAGCTGAAAGCTCAATTCAATAACCTTTGAGATTAAATAAGAGCAGCATGATCACACAAGACCAATATGATTGAATCATGTAAACTGCATACACCCAGGTATTTGTAACAAAGCACAAACATTATATTGACAGGTTTGTACTTGTTCTTACCTTTGTGTTTCCCCAGAAGTCCTTGTATTCCCTCAAAAGCTGCTGATTTCTAAATATGTCTTGAATAAGAAAGATAAATACAAATGTTTATTAAGTCAGCAGATGACATGAAAACAGCAGATCATGCAGTAAATGAGGAGAGAAAGACATACTTTCTTGGTACTCCTTTTCCACTTCTTTCCTGAGATTCCTCTCTCGAATGAGTGCCTCTTGACTTCCCCAAACATCCAGCGCTCTAAATAAGAACCCCAAAAACATGCTCATTCATCTCTCTATGTATTTTTTTTTTACTTTATTTTTTAGATACTCACACCAGATGCCCAAAATAATTTAAAAAATGGTAAAAAGTTTGGGGTCAGTATGATTCTTTTGTACAGTTTTTTTTTTTATTGTTCTTCTATCTCTTATGATCAAGACTGAAAATATTTGATAAGAAAAAAAGTAACAACATATTATTGTGAAATATTATTACAATTTTAAATAAATGCTTTCTTTTTAAATATTTTTTTAATCTAATTTGTTCCTGTGAAGCAAAGCTGTGATGAAAAGCTTCAGTGTTACATGATCCTTCATAAACCGTTCTAATATTCTAAATAGGTGCTCAATAAACATGTATAATTATCAGTGTTAAAAAAAGTTTTTGTTTATTTTTTGGGGGGAAAACATTTTTTTCAAGGATCTTTGATGAAAACAGAAAGATTATAAATGTCTTTACTGAATAAATGTATCAATTACTCAAAACAAAAATCTTACCGACCCCAAACTTTTGAATGGTATTGTAAGACAGTTGTACAAACTTTGCCTCCACATCTGACCGCAGGAAGACGGTGAAGGCTTCTGTGTCATCATGGGGACTACGTCGGCGGATTTTTCGAAGCTGCTCAAGGTCACTTTGAACACACACAAAAATGGATAGATCCACATGTAAAGATGGTGAAAGGGCAGCAAAATTCAAACTGCAAAAGCTCCACTTGATAAAGGTACCTGGGTTTGAGGCAGAACTCGTTCATAGCTCTGACTGCAGTGATGAAATTATTCTGGGTGTATTTGATGCCATAATCCCTTTTTTTCAGCACAGCACGTACTGAAAACACAAGAAACATGGTGATAGTTAAAGCGACACTGTGTGATATTGTCCCCCATCTAGCGGTGAAAAGGTATATGACAATCCAGTGAATATTAGTTTCTGTTCCTCTCAATTCTGATTTCGTTTTAACTCCTACGGTGGCCAATTTAGTCCAAGATTAACATGGCTTCCAGTTCGACCTCGTTCATGAGTGCCATCGAGTGTTAAAACGTGAAAAGCGAAGCTTGAATTTACGGGTATGTCCCTCTTTTAAGATGGAGGGGCAACATGGCGACCGGCATTCGAACCCCTCACCCGTATGTATTTTCAATGGCATATTATAAACTTACGAGAATACTTTACTACTTGAAAGAAGTAAATATACATTATTGAGGACATATATTTTAGAAAGAACTAAGTGTTTTTAGCTAAGAATAATCTAAAAAGGTTACACAGTATAGCTTTAAAATAAATAGAATTAGATTTTCTGTGAATAAAAGAAGAATGCACTACCTTTCACTTGAATGCTCTCCGCTTTCGTCAGTTTAGAATCTCAAATGCAAAAAAAGAAAAAAACGAATTAATACATTTGAAAATCTACTTTTATAATAAATCATAATTACCACACATATTATATTCACTTACCAGCGCTAACTTTAGCACCTAAAAGGGCAAAGACAATACCAGATAAATTACCAGGGGTCCAAAAAAATTATTTCTCCTTCTTCTGTATACGCAAAGTATTTTATAGAAACGTTATATAGGTATAAACTAGCTAATTTTAAACATTCAAATGCCTATGACCAAGCATAAGAAAATGCAGTCACTGAGTTCATTACCAGCTATTTTTGCAGAGGGCTGTGCAGCTTGTGCTTTCTCAGTGGGTTTTGGCTCTACAGGGCCTGCTGGAGATCCATCTTTACCACTGCTTGATGTGGAACAGTTCTGGACCTGTGTCCATGTTAAAGAAGTGACTCTGGAATCAGGGAAGCTGAACCAGAGTTTGTGCACCCCCCCTCCACTTTGCCAACCTATTGAGAATCACAGTTGTGTAATCAGAATAATTCCTGGATCTAATCTTGAATTATTGTATCTAATTGAAATGCAGATAATATACGAAACAGAATGAATTTGATTATTGATGCCCTTACCAAAACATGGTTTTGCTATTCTGAAGGGTCTCTGAGACAGAGGGGCTCGTTGTTGCAGGTAGACCTGGCAGAGGACTTTCCATGGTCTATGGGCCAGGCAGGGGAACATCCTCTCTGTGGTGAGTCCAGGAGACACACACTGAATCCTGCTTGCCATTTATATGAAATTATATTAGTCAATTAAGGACCCTGAATGCATGTATAACAATGAAGCATATCAATGGTAAAAAAGGAATGTGGACTAGTCTACAGACATTAGATTAAGCCAGTTAGTGCAACATGATCATGTGTACAAAGACATGACATTCGTCAGATCTCTATGCACAAAACTCAACACATTACACTGGACTTTAAAATAACCTGCTGGAATGAATGAATGTTGTCCAGAATCATAGTGAATATCAGCTAATTAGCTCAATGTGACAGAGGTATCCAAACCTCTCCAAACAGTTACATAAAAACCTTTTAATTCATTAAAAGTCAAAGTTAGTTAGATTAGCATAAGCTTAGAATTACCACCCAATGATATCAGTAGTACCACGGTAGATATCCAATCACTCCGTCCCTGAGCCAGGCAGCAGATGTCTAACCGTGCGACTAACGTTACTTTAATTTCTATCAGCTTAAGTGAAGACCGCCGCTCAGTAAACAACACACACAGCTAACTGAGCCTGACTGCAGCCGGTGTCTTTCAGTTAGCCTAGCCTGACAGCTAGTTACAGCTTAGCAAGATGCTATAGTTGCTGAGGTATTTATATACATATTAAACACAGAAGCGGAAATAAATACCCCTCCGTTAGACATACTTTACCTTTATGAAGCTCAGTCCATTATTTATTAGTGGTGTTCGACTAACTCAACACAGTCATGAAGAACATAACACTGTACGCAGCGAAGACCAAGAGCTGAGCTCGCGAGATCGTGATTGATTGAACGAGAGCGTTATTTACCGTCTCTGCAGCCTCGCAGAGCGGTCTCCTAGTGGAGGAGCCCCTCACTGGAGCACTGCGGTCAAGCAATTCAAAACTAGGTATGTTTAGGGTGTCACAAATTGGTCACGTTCTTAATTTGTCAGGTTTTAAACTTACACAATTAATTATGCAGTCTCTGTTTCGATTTTTTTTAAACTAGTAATGCATTGCAGTATTACTTTCCCTGGTAACTAGTAATTATTACTAATAAAATGTAAGTAATAATATTAGTTACCATCCAAAAACAAAACAACAACAAAAAATACTACTAGTTACTGTCACAATCGCTATAATGATTTGAATTTCTAAAATCCAATCATCCCTATTCTTTTTCCTATTCGTTGTCATCCGTGTACGTATGTGACGTCACCAACCTAGCAAACAAGCTTCTTCAAAAGATTAGCCATTACTTTAATTTTAATGTCACATGTAAATAGTGGTACATATTAAATAGATGCTGTTGAACAACTTGTGGATTTTCATCAAGTTTGCTTATATGCAACTTTCATGAATTCACAAGATTCACAAAAATTATGTAAAAACCGTAGAACCGTTTTAATAGAAAAGTATTATAACTAGTAGTGTTACTAATTACTGTTGAGTAATAATAATAATCTTAAACAGTGTAGTTTTAAAAGGAGCAACTAATGAGTATATATATATATATATATATATATATATATATATATATATATATATATATATATATATATATATATATATATATATATATATATATATATATAGTAAGAGCCCAACACTGACAACTGCCGGTATACACGGTAGTATGTCCTCGCAATACATTTAACATAAATTTAACTCAAACATTAAAGATATATTCATAAACAGGTGTGTTTTAATGTTGCCAACAAAATAAAAAGACTTATATCTTAAACATACATAGATAGAGTATGATAATAGAAGCAACAACATTTCCAGCATATGTTTTGAAGATGTCAACAAAGCAACAATAGAATCAATCTCATTTGATTCTCAGTCCCATTCAGAAAAGTTCTCAAACTCTTGGAGCCACTGCTTCTCCACCTTCACAAAGAAAGATAACAAAACAATTAGGAAATGCACAGTATACACAACACTTGTGATTGAGTTCTGGGCTACATACCAGGTTTAATAAACAACATACAGTATTTACAGTAATTACAGAGTTATCCACCTGTTCATTATTTAGTTTAGCCAGGCTCAGCGATGAGGGCATGTGTGCGATCATTTCAGTTTGCTGAATTTTAGGAAACTGTATAGTGGACAGGGGACTTCTCTGGAAGTTTGCTGCCTCAAAGACACTGTTCATGAAGGTGGGAGAATACTCAGAGAATGTCTCTGAGCATTGCCTCTTCTTAGGGATAAAGTTGAATGATTCAAAGTCACAGTGAATCCTCTTAGAAGACAGATCTGGTGGATTTTTAAATGCTGAAAAAAAGAAGAAAAAAAAACCTTGACAAAATCTATTAATGATTTCTGTGGTGCTTCAAAGTCAATAGCTCCAAAAAGACATGAAATGAGAATTATTAAGATTACAAACTCTCCTGTATCATAAGAGTTCCTGGCAGAATTATTGTGAAGACTATTAAAGGGATGGTATAATGCTATATCATGCATGCTGACTGGTTTACAATGTTAAAGGAAGTGTATGCAAGATTGTGGCTAAAACTGGTACTGCAGGTGTACATTTCTTATATACAGTTCCTTTAAAGCGTTGGATTATCACGCTAAATGGCCAACATTTAAATAAAAACTTGTTGGATGTATGACAGAGTATTTCTGTGCCAAATACACTCCTTCAGGATTTGAATATGTTTTGTAAAGTTTTTGTCGAGTATGGCCCTGTATGACATCATAAAGGGCAGATTGCTTGTATGGGGACTTTTCCCGGATGATCAACATCAACAAGCTTTGTTTCTGTAAAAAACAAACAAAAAAAAAAACATCGGCAGCGCTGTCATTTTATTTTTAGACCACAAAATTAACAATGCCACCAAAGAAGTGTGTTTTTGGTTGTGAGGGAAATAAAACCTTTTTCAGCTTCCCAAATAACCCATCATTAAGGGAACAGTGGATGCAGTTAGTTTTTCTGGAGCAGCAACAGAGTTCTGCAAGTGTGTTTGTTTGTTCCTGTCTGATCATGAATCGAAACTGGTGAGTGAAACTGCATCAAATGTCTGTTTTGTTGGTAATTGGCACATAAGTGCATATAATGTCAACAACATGAACATATATTGAATAGAAAGTTATTAAGCTTTATAGTTATTAAGCTTTAGCTCCGCCCACTGCACGCCTGCATGAGCTCGGCTGTTTTTGTAAAGAATCGGTCCAGCATATCTGTCTTTTATAAATATGATAAAACTAAAGACTATTTGGAGATATGAAAGATGCAATAGCCTACTTTTACTCTATAGGTAGTCAAGATTAACATGAGGCGGGCAGAAAAAAAAACTGTGTGTTGTGCACCCTTTAAACTTACCTTCCTCCCAGCAGTCAATGCTACTTTGTTCAGGGCTAACAGCCTCGACCCCCTTTTAAGATTAAAATCACAAACATTTATAAAGAAGGCAAAATCATGATGCAAAAATGAAATAATATAAAACACGGTTTACAACAGCACCATTTCTTGGTTACACAAAAGCTTTGGAGCAAAGCGGCCATCCACAATGCTTTGAAGCGACTGTTGTAACGATTCACGTAACTCACAGGAACTGTTGACCTGAAACAAACTCAGTTTTAAACATTTTATACAACTTTCAGGGTGTTTTGGGAATTTATAGTTATATATTATACCTTCATGCTATCAAAACAGGCTCTTCGAAACTCTGCACTGCTGCTGCTGGCAATTACACTGTTCACTGAGCTCAAGACGATGGATACGGCCTGATCCAACTTCTGCCTGGCCTGAAGTACACACAGAAAATATGTCTCTTTAAACAATGACTATAGTTGTCACAATTTTTCAATGTACAGCACTGTTCACACATTTAGGCTCTGTAAGATTTTTATGTTTTTGAAAGTCTCTTATGCTCACAAAAGCTGCATGTATTTGATAAAAAATGCAGTCAAATCTGTAATATTGGTGTGAAAAATTATTATAATTTAAAATAACTATTTATTGCTGTGATGCAAAGCTGAACTTTCAGGAGTCTATTACCAAAGTCTTCAGTGTAACATGTTCCTTCAGAAATCAAACATGCTGAATTGGTGTGCAAGAAACATTTTTTAATATCGATGTTGAAAACAGTTGTGCTGCATATTATTTTTGTGGAAATATTGATATATGTTTTTTAAGATTTTGTGATTAATAAAACATTTCAGCACTTACCTGAAACATAAATATCAGTAAGATATCAGTACAATAAGCATTCAGATTTGAGTTGTTCATAGAATGTGTGTTTGCTTTATTTCTCCATATCTTTTTAGATAACTGGTATCTCAGACAAGTTATGTATTTATACTTATAATTTATACATATACTTATGTATATGGAAACCCTACTTGAAGAGGATGTCCAACATTAATAAACAAGTCAAAGTTCTTATGCAATATGGGGAGGAAGAAATATCTTTATGAAGATGAAAAGCATGAAATGGTGCAATGTTTATGGCGCAGTGTTTTATATATATATATATATATATATATATATATATATATATATATATATATATATATATATATATATATATATATATATATATATATATATATATATATATATATAGTTTGACAATCATATATATTTTCGCAGTGTTATATATATATATATATATATATATATATATATATATATATATATATATATATATATATATATGCCGTCTGAGCAGAGCAGGGTTGCCGTGTAAAAGCTTGCACTTGCACCACAGTTCATCTCACATCTGATTACGCATCTTTAATATGGGTTGTAACTTGAAAATAATGCTTTATGTATGTTTCTGTCGTGCTGGCTTCTCAGTGATAGGGTACATTACAACAGCGATGATAAAATAAAAATGTGGGCAAAACGGTCTCTCTTTGAAAACTTTTCAGTGCATGCGAGTGCTGCCGTATGTTCGAATATGAGCAGTCATTTCGCCGTCATCACCCGCATGTAGAGCCAAAAGATGCAAGTGAGAACGCGCGCTGTGAGAACTTTCTCTATCTAAAAACTAATGTTAGACCTACCTGAAAAGCATTGTTTATTTTATTAGTTTCTTTGCTCGATAGTATTTATTTGTGCTGCTGCTTATATTTAAATTCTTCTTCTTATTTTCTTTATTTTTATTTGACAGTAGTCCTTTTTTCCCTGAACATAGAAAATACAGAACCGTACCGAAACCGTGGACCTAAAACCGTGATACAAACCGAACCATAAGCAATCTGTACCGTTACACCCCTAGCATAACTTATGTGAGAGGGTAGCACACACATTCTGAAAGCCTTCGGCAGAATTCAGATGAGCCATTTTAATCTAGATTAATTTCAAAATGAATCTAGAGTTTAAAAAATGATCTATGCCCACCTCTAAATATATATTACTGACCTAAACTTTTGAACAGTAGTGCAATTAAACTCCATTAACAGACAAATCTTACAGCATGTTTTTTCTGGAATCTTTTCAGCGTTTTTTTCATGGTAGACTGTAGAGTCGTCCTCACTTGATTTCCATTGTACCAAAGAACTGCATCCAAGTGTCTCTCGAAAACCTCCTCACTACCTGACACATTTAAAAGCAGAACTTCAGCAGACAATATTAAGACCTTAAGACTTCTATGTGATAGGGCAGGCAAATGGAACTCACTTATAAAGTCAGAGATCTGGGAGCAGAAGGGGTCAGTGTACCGAATGAAAATGAAGACCGTCAGAGTTTGCTCTACAGAACGGCTACATTCTGCCTCAGTGTTCTGCTGTATAGCATCGCTACATCTTGTTTCAACAGAGAATTCTACATCAGAACACAGAGAGCCTATAAAGAGAAAAGACAGAATTAAATAATACATACACATGCTGGACAACTGTCTGAACAACTTTAGCCTCAAAGCCAACAGTAATTTGTGCTTGATGCTTTGAAGCAAGGCTGCCACCCATACAATTACAACAGTGAGTGAATTGGCTCTCGGTTTCCCCAATTTCTTCCCATTTAGTCCTGTAATTTACCCTGGATTTTTTGTGCTTCCATACAACAGACTTTAGAAAGGCCAAGATCTGACCAGGAGAGTGAAGAAGCCAGACTCTGGAGGAAACTCATCTGTGTTTGTTGCATTAGAGGCATGCCGCATGGACTGTACACAAGCATGTGCGATGAATGTCAAGGAAAAAAACGAAATATCGTTTGTTGAATAATGCATCAAAATCATATATATATATATATATATATATATATACCAACGACCATATTTGTAAGGCAAGTATCTTAAAATCAGATGCATACTCTTAAATTTGAATAACGATTATTATGTGACCACTGCAAAGGATATCCGTATGTATGAGAGATGACAGGGCCAGTTGAAATACTGATCCATACAGGGTGCAAGTGTTGCCATGGTAACCATGCTTATTTCCCCACACAGTCCAGCCCCTATTATGTCAGTGGGGAGCACACAACTCAGTGTGTCTCCCAATACCGGGTGCATTTTTGGACAGGATGGGAAACACCACAGAGAGGATGGACTCCTTCATAACAAAATTACAAAATCAAAATGTGAAGAAAATAATTACACGTAAAGGCTGAATGGCTAGTCTTGTGTGTTGATTCTGCTTGACACTAAGTTTGTCTATTTAAAATAATTTTACAGAAACTGACTGTTTGTATACGGCAGCGTCCATAGAAATTCTGTGACCCTTCACTGAAACTTGACTTCCAGCCACTCCACTACAAAAGAACAAATAAAGACTATTGCACACAAAACATTTTTTTAAATAATAATGAGAATTTGAAGAGTAGACCTGTAAGACTTCAATAAAGAGATTAGTAAAAGCAACAAGATTTGGGTTTTTATTATTATTTGGGGTCAGAAAGATATTTTATTGTTTTTCAAAGAAGTCTCTTATTTGGCAAAACAGTCAACCGTAATATTGTTAACATATATTAACATTTAAACAAACCTTTTTCTATAATAAATTAAGAAATGTAATTTATTCTGGGATGGAAAAGCCAACTAAAGCTATCTAGCTAGATATCACACGACCCTATGATTCTAATAAGATGATTTGCTGCTCAAGAAACATTTATTATTACTATAAATGTTGAAAATGACTGTTCTGCTTTTTTTAAGTAAAGTCTTTTAGAACAAGAATGGCATTTAGAAACATGAAAAAAATAACATTAGGCTATGCGTGGCTTTACTGATTTTATCAGTTGAATCTATCATTGAATAATAACAGTAAAACAAACAAAAAAAAACTTACTGACCCCAAATTTTTGAACAGCAGTGTATACATTTTTAGATAACCTGAACATTTGCTTGTGGGTTGTTGAATCTGTCCTAATCTCAAAGATGATTTGCACCTAAAATATATAAAAAAGGCAGTCAGATCTTCACTGAAAAAAAGAAGAATGGTTTTACTCATCATGCTAAATATACACATTTATAAAACATTTAGTTTATTTCAATGTAATTGTGGGAAATTATCAATCTTGTTAATATAGTTTGAAATCAGGTATCAAATGAACACCGCTGGTCTCACCTGCGCATAAACCAGACTAAGTCTGTGCAGAAACCTTTGGATCTCTGACTGTTCTTCCTCCACTGAAAGACTAGCAGCCTTTCCAATATTTTAAAATAAATATAATATAAATGATAAATAATAAGTGACTACCAGTATACATGCCTGAGGTACAAAATAAAAATAAACACTGTAGTATGATAATTAAAGACATTTTTAAAATGTATTATTCAGTTAGGAAGCACTTACATAAAAAGAATAGGTAAAAAACAATGACCCAAAATTGCCAGTAAACCTCCCAAGCTCTTCTTGATGAACACACTCACAAGGTGGGACCTGTAAAGATAGTCTTTCCATAGTCTCTAAAAAAGGAAAACAGAAGAACCAAATCTTAACCTGATAATAACACTTATCTGTGAATATGCTTCTTCCTATGCTCACCATTCAAAGCAGACTTAGAAATTTTGCTACACCATGCACCAGCAGCAGATACTGCGAATGACAACAATTGTCACGATTAATGAAACATTAATACAAATCATTAAAGTCATTTACACAATGAAATATTGTCTGATAACGTCAGAATGACTTTATTTTGTTCGTTTTTTACCGGTTAAAATCGATGGAGATTCACTGAGCTCTCTCATGACAACCATCAGACCTCCTGGCCGTTGGGTTTTAGACCCACGACACTCGCGATGAACTAAAGTCAATAAACACCTCATAACCTGCAGAAAATTCGAATTAAATCAGTCACACACACCTAACACATATTCACGTAACGTTGTGTATTCATTTAGCCGCTAAAATACAGCTAAACGTATCACAAACATGTATATACATTTCTAGCAAAACAAACAAAGCACATTAGCGATTCAAACAAATCCCACAATGAATTTACCTGTCGTAATTTAGAACTCATTTTCAATCCCAATTAACTGACTGGACATGGATAAGAAAGCCACAGGTGCGCTGTCCATCCGCTCCGTTAGATGGCGATAAAGCCTGATGAACGAGACTCTTTCGCGCGCTGTCACGTACTTTTTTCAGTGCCTCCCACCTTTGTAGCCACTGAGGGAAGTCTGTGTGGATATCTGCTTTTACCGGTTTCAAAGTGAAATATATTAGATTAATCCATCCGTTAAACCTTTAATTGTGCACGATGAGCGCACAGCAGATGCTGAAAGTGTTCGTTACGAGACGCATTCCTCAGGAGGGCATAAAAATACTCCAAAAAGCTGGCATGTACGAAACTTTATATGGTTTTCTGGTGTTTATGCATGCAATATGTGCTACTTTTGCATGTATAAAAATGTCTGAGATGCTCTCCGTGGAAGGATACAATGATGTACTGAAAAATACGACGGTGTTCACTCATTGGCAGCAACTGCAGTTCATGAACTGCAATTCATGAGCCTCAAGGATCTCACCCCAGCAGTGACCTTAGTATTACAGTTGCACGCGTTGATATATTTGATAAATAATGTAGCACAACACAATTTAAACGAAACAACTTGTACAAACTGCAAATAAGCACTTTTCGATGATTCAGATGTCTGTTCCATGTTGTGTTTGTGTCTGTGCAGGTGTAACTTGTCAGTGTGGGACTCTGATGAGCCTGTGCCCCGGGCAGAACTTCTTAAGGGGGTGGCAGGTGCTCACGGGATTCTCTGTTTACTCTCAGACAAAATTGATACTGAGGTCTTGGATGCGGCTGGTAAGGCAATCATCAGATTAAGCTGTAGAACAACTTCAGGTAATACTGTTAACATACTTATTAAATATGCTCAGGACCCAACTTGAAAGTGATCAGCACTCTCTCTGTTGGATTTGACCACCTTGCTATAGATGAGATAAAGAAACGGTGAGTTTGTGTTTCTGTAATCCCAGGAAGTGACAAAATGGGCAGTGGACCAATTATGATGGATAATTTAAATGCTAATACTCTCGTTCTTCATCCCAGAGGGATAAGAGTAGGCTACACTCCTGATGTTTTGACGGATGCTACAGCTGAGCTGACAGTGGCTCTGCTCTTGGCCACTGCCCGACGTCTTCCAGAGGGTGTAGAGGAAGTGAAAAAGTAAATCCGACACCTTTTCTGCCACATCATGACATACATCACAGCTTTTAACTGGTCCAAATATTAGTGGATAACAGAATTTGTGATACTATATTCTTTCCTATTGTGATATGTTGAAACAAGTGGTGCTCACTGCAGAGTCAAATGACACCCAGCTAGGGAGTTATGGGTAGGATTATTGTGTGGTTGGATATTCTAGCTCCACCCAATAAGGCCAAGTTACATTCAGAGAGAAGGAGCTGGACTTTACTGTCCACCCATGGCTCATCAGAGCAGAGATGTAATAGGGAGGGGAAGTTATTTGGATTAAAAATTATTAGGGCACATAAATACATTATGAAAAAAAAAGATAGGCACAGATACATCAATTGAAATAATTGCTATGGTGACTTAAAGCAAAATCTTGGAATTTAAAATCGAGTCAGTAATAATTAATTACCTATATCTAATTTTTTAGAAATGCACCAATACTAAATTTCTCAGCCGATACGATTATTCAGAATGATATCAGCCGATGCCAATACTGAGACGCTACAGCTATGTCACTTCACATTTAGGAGTGTCAAAAGGGCATTTGTTTGAATTTCATGATAAAATGGACAGAATTTGAAAGAGTATTTTATAGAGCCTGCTTTTATGTAGCTATTTGTTAACTGTTAATGTGCTATTGTCATGTTAACTTGCGGTCAGACGTGTTTTCCTCACCCTTTTGATTGACAGGATACAATCTGCCGTTATATAGTAAAACCACTGATTACTGGTCGATGCATCTGTGCATCTCTACTAATTTTATTATGAATTATATTGAATATGAATATTTTCCTCATCCCTCAGTGGTGGATGGAGTACATGGAAGCCTCTGTGGCTGTGTGGTTATGGTCTTTCGGGCAGCACTGTTGGAGTGATTGGACTGGGCCGCATAGGTACAGTATGAATGATGCATTTTTCCTCCATTCAGTAGCATAAATAAACTACAAAGGCATCTGCTCTGTTATATACACCATCTGTTGTTTTACTTCAGTGACATTTATAGTGCAAACAAGCCACGTAACCTTGTTACCATATGTAGTGTAATCTCTCAGGGTAATTAAAGACATCACACAATTTATGTTGTGAAAACAATGAAGGTGGATACGTTAAATTTAGATCTGTTTTATGTTGACAATATCATTATAGGGAGAATTACATTTTCACAAATGAAAAGCATTCTGACTATTGCGCCCAATTTTTTGTTTTGTTTAATCTGTGTGCAGGTTTGGCCATTGCAAAGCGACTGAAGCCGTTTGGTGTGAAGAGACTGCTGTACACAGGCAGACAACCCAAACCTCAGGCCCAAGAGGTTGATGGGGAATATGGTAGGAAAAGAAATAGCTTAATGCCACTCCATGTATGAATTAAGATTAATTAGAAGGAATATGAAGATTGTATCCTGGCCTCGTCTCATCATTTGCAATCTCTCTCTCTCTCTCAGTGCCATTAGACACTCTGGTGAGTGAGAGTGATTTTGTGGTAGTGTCCTGTTCTTTGACTCCTGACACTCAGGGCCTTTGTGACAAAACCTTCTTCAGCAAGATGAAGAAAACGTCAATCTTTATCAATACCAGCAGGTATACCTCACTAGTGAAAGCAGAGCACCAGTAAAGCTAGTTTTTATTATTTATTGCGATAGCTGAATTGTCTATGTATTTTTCAAGGCATTACATTTTCCTTTACTAATTACTAATCTGCTGCTTCTAGTGTCTATTTGACTGCCGATACTAGATTAAAAATACTGTATTCCCCTTTCTCCAGAGGGTCAGTTGTGAATCAAGAGGACTTGTATGAAGCCCTCAGCAGTGGTCAGATTGCAGCAGCGGGGCTTGACGTCACAACCCCAGAACCGCTGCCCACTGATCACCCACTGCTGACCCTTAAAAATTGCGGTGAGCTTTAAATCTCACTAATTTAGCCGTTTAGCCATGTCATTGTATAAAAAAACATGTCTAACTTGGTTTTATTGTGTTACAGTGGTCCTCCCTCACATCGGCAGTGCCACCTACTCCACACGTGGTGTAATGAGCGCACTCACTGCAAACAACATGCTGGCAGGACTGACAGGCTCTGAAATGCCCAGTGAGCTGAAATTATAGTGCTCTAACTTGTGCCTATAAATAGAAAAAAGTCAGTACTGTGACATCTAATCATTAAATGCACTACATTAACCATATGCAATTAGAGGGTATACAGTGTATTAGAAATATTTCACTTGGATAATCTCGATTATAACCGGAACACATGTCTTATGTTTATCTTGCTCATTTGTTTTACTGTGATATTTAACATGTGAAGTAATTCAACACTCAAATGGCATTATATTGGCATTGATTAAAAAAATTACAATTATATGGTGTTTATTTTGTAACAATAACAGATTAATTTAAACTCCTGTATTTGGCATCTCATGGAGAAGCACGTTTTAAGTAGTCACATCAGGATTTGAATACAATTTGAATGATTTCATTGAAAACGTAATAGTTTATGATCAGTGTTTAGTTTTTACCCTTGTAACACATTTGAAATTAATCTAAATGTCCCACTGGTATATTTAAATTGATGCAAAGTAAATGTTATAAATCTCTGCTCAACTCTGTCAATGGGAATAACTGATGAGAGATTTATTGCTTATACCTTAGTGAACATGACAATATCGTGTCAGACATTTCTTGCTTGCAATTGATATTGGATGAGAACAAATTAAGTACATACATTTTTAACCAGTAAGAAATTAAATAAAATACATGAAGTTACAGCTTCTCTTCATTGACTGCGTTGTAAGTGACTGTGCAGCATCGTCCATGTCCTGCATGCTCATCTGTACAGGGAATGTTTCTGTCCATAGTGAAGTTTCATATGCTGTCAAGCTTCTTCAAAACATAGGGTGCTGAAAAACAAAAAGCAATTTATCAACATAAAACTTTATATTAACATGAAGAAACGTTGTTCTGCTTGACTCAATAAGCTGCTACTGTACACCGTTTATAATATATTTCAAAGGTGACCTCTATTTTTCACATCCATAAAGATCACATTCAAATGATAGGATGCTGAATAGGCCATCAGCCAGAACGTCTCACATGGTGCCTCGAGAAACTCAATAAAAATACCGACATAATTTCAGTTTTATAACGATCACACGTGCACATTTGATCTAACCAAATCCATGCATGAATACTCACTGACTCGCAGAAGCGCAACATAAATCAAAAAGTTGCGAACAGACGTGATGACATCCTCGCGCATTTTTTTCTTCATCTCCTCCGGGTCCATCTTTGGCCCAAGTCCTTCGATTTTAAACATGTTAAAGCTGGTATAAACGATTATATGTGCCTGAAATTATAGCTCCAAGACAGTTTCAATCCAAAAGGCATGCGAAAAGGGAAATACGTCACACCGTATTTCCTGCATGCTGCCAGGACCCTCGCTACTATCAGCCTACTACGTTGTGCCTGATAGTACATCGGATATTGTCACAATAAATGTATGATTAAAAAGAATCCGTTCCTTTTATAATACAATATATTGTATTTAAAGTTGAATATATACTAAAACATTTAAAATATATTCCAGAAAAAGCATAGAAAATGTGCCATTTAAATCAGGCAAAAATAAAAACAACACTTCTAGTAACGGTGCATTGTTTTGATTTTAGGTGCGCGCTTCTGAAACGTCTGTCCATGTAAAGGAAGACATATAACATAGTAAAGGGCTATTTATTTGCGTCGTTTTTGAATTATTTCATTTAGATTCTGTCTGTCACATATTCTGGCGTTTATTTAGTATCACATGAGGGACCGAGTGCTTTAAAGGCACGAAGATTGTAGCTACATGTAATAGGCTACATACAAAAGGTCGATATTACTGTATTTAGTGAATTATGGACCCCAATAGACTAATGTCCAGTAATGTGTGTCAGACACATATGACATGGATTAATGGATTTACTGAGATGCCGCCCATCTGTTTACCCAGTAAACGTAAACGAAATGATATGAATAATGTAAATAGCAAAGAAGCAGATGGTCCTAAGGGTTTTCCCTCCACAGATAATTTGAAGAAACGTAAGTATGGCGGAAAGGGATCAATCCCAGAGATTTTGAATTTAGTCTTAAAGTCTTAATTTTTATGTAACTTTATGTATTAAAATGATCTAATTAAATGCCTTAATACAAAAGTACAACTAATTAAATTAATAAAGGATATGCTTGTAAAATGCATGTAAATAAAAATAATAAAATAAAAGCTAATAAACTGAAAAACAAAACAACATTAACACTTCATGTCCGAAAAGGAGTAGGTCTCTTATTTACGCCTACACTAGACTACTCATTAATAATAATCAGCTTGGCTGTGTATAATATTACCTTAATACATTCAATTTACTATATTTATTATGAAATGTCTTTGATGTGGTGTGTGTGTGTGTATATATATATATATATATTTTCTTTTTTAATAGAGAACACTTAGTCAAAGCTATTCGTCCTCCCTGAACCTTTTAAAACTATATTTTTGTACTGTTCTTTAATTTGTTCTGTATATAGATTATTCTTACATGCATTTTTATCTCCTAAACATATACCAATCTGCTGTTTAGCAGTTCCATTTGGCTAATTGGTGGGTGGATCCTGTTAGATTTGGATTATTATTATATTATTATATTAATTGTTGTGATATAGGATTTACTGCATTGATAACATTTGCATTAGGAAAAATTGTACATTTAATCGTACGTCATGTAATGCATTTGACTTACGAGTTGTCTTACCTCTAGGTGGTTTTGTCTTGATTGATGGCCAGAGAGGCGTGTTCTACTCTGAGAGCTGGGAGCCTAATGGAAGCACATTATACCTGCCTGTAAATGGCACTTTATTAGCCAACATTGAAAAATATGATCAGATCAGCTTTGAGGAGGGCTGCTTCTGCATTGGCAATGCAGCAGGTGGATTTCAACAGAAAGTCCAAGGTACTATGTTCGAATAATATGATCCTTTGAATTAGTAGTTAATGTTCATTTCAAGTTAATTTTTTTAGTAAATGGGTAGTTAAAATTACTAATAAGAGAATCTCTTTGCTCATGTAGGTCAAGCGATCCACTGCTGGCGATATAGTGAACGTGAGCGAAAGCTTTTCATTGCACTGTCTTACTTATTCACAAACTTGCAAGTAAGTTTAATGTAAAATCTCTCTCTCTCTCTCTCTCTCTCTCTCTCTCTCTCTCTCTCTCTCTCTCTCTCTCTCTATATATATATATATATATATACAGTACTGTGCAAAAGTCTTAGGTACGTTTAATATTTTCACCACCCAAAAAAATCCCAAAATCCAAAAGAAGTGCGACAAAATCTCTTTAAGGAGCTTGAAGAATCTTTCCTGCAAAGCTACAGTAGACATTTTTAGACACTTGTGTAAAAATGCTGTAAAGTGAGAATGCGTTCAAAAATAGTCATAAATAGATTTTGTTTTTTAATTAACTCATAATAACAGTCAAATCAGTGTTTGGTGTGACCACCCTTTGCGTTTTAAACAGCTTTTGTCCTGGTACACTTGCTCGTAGTTTTTCAGGTTACTCATATGCAGTTATGGCAGTTTTGTCTTCTCATCATCAAACTATCTTTCCCTCCCTATCCTGTAGGTGTTCCAGGAAGTCGTCAGCACTCTTGATTGTATCTGAGGATTTTGGATACAGTGTCATCTAAACTAGAAAGCACAGACCAACTCTATGTTATTTAGCACAATTTCTCTTCCATGTTTTTTTTTAAACATAATTAACATATTGTGATATCAATTGACATGTGTGCCTTTATGACAGTACATTTCTTTTCTGTGCTGTTTCAGTACTTTCTTGTATGACTGTCTACAATAAAAGATATCAGTCATGTTTGATATCTAACAGAGTATATGTTACAGGTCTGCAAAGAAACAGGCGTCTTTCCAGTGCAACACATTTATTTGAAGAATGGTCTGAAACATAGAATAATATACAGCGTCAATTATGAATGGAGCATCTCAATTCACTCATTTCTCTATTCATTTCTGCACGCACTCTTCCTTCAACATGTCTTATACTCAGTGTCACAATAAACATTCACTTGCTCAATAAACACAAAAGAAACTAAATGTAACTTATTTTGTACTCTTAAACAATCCTTTGGTATGTTAAACCCTTTCAGTGTATGTACATTTCCAGTTAAAGCATAGATTACATGCTTTGAATATGTCTAAATAATGATGATATTCTCACGTGCCACACTTTATGACTCTTTCTGTCCTATGCACATGAAAAGAAACTAATTTGTGCTTACGTTAACTCTACTACGAAAATATGACGCACTTTACACAAAATGGCGGACATTAGTAAACTCCATGTGCTTCACTGAACTCACATTACTAGTCACTGATTCGTGTATCCATTATACAGGCAACAAATTAACTCTCTTTACAACCTTTTCTTCTATCAATTCACAGTATAAACAGTACACAGTATAGCGATCTCTGTTCTCTGCATTAACTCACGACAATTATTCTCCATTACACTTGCGTTACATACACGGGTAGTCAAAACACTGTTTTGTACTCAAGAACTACTAAACACATTAAAACGTCACTGAAAAGTGTTCATGAACTCTTTAACTTGTATTACAGAGGATTTATCTTACCTGAAACATAGAATAATATACAGCGTCAATTATGAATGGAGCATCTCAATTCACTCATTTCTCTATTCATTTCTGCACGCACTCTTCCGTTACTCACGTTCGCGCAGACCTTAGCGAGAGCTCCCCCTAGCGGTCTGGCTCTATTATGACACTGCATACACCCAAATGAATACATTATTACTGCTCACCTCTTCTCAAAATAATAAACAAGAGTCCATGAAACATAAACACTCTGGATATTTTGGAACATTTAAATGGGGGTCTACTGTTTTCATGTCTAATTTTACATGGTGCCACACTCTCCCCCACAAAATCAAATGTCTCCCGACATTTCAACTAACTTGAAACATATTTACCAGTTTCTCACCAGGAGTCTTTAACAACTCTCCATAATGCTCCAAGGTCTCCAAAAATTAGCATTAGAGGCAGGTAACTGTTTTAGTTCTACCGAGCAGTCCCTTTGAACCAGAGATGGTTGGCCTAACGTCTCATAAGTGAACACAACTGATTTCTGTCTCTGTCTCTTTGGGTAACGACTCAGAGATTCTGAAGGGTCCATCCCACCCTCACTGCCTGACCCAGCATTGTCACTGTCAATGTCAGTGTCATTATTTGGGCTGTGACCCGCATTCTTTTCACGGTTAAGAGGCAAATCCTCTCCTACCGCACCATTTTGAAGGGGCAAATCCTCTTCGCTCTGAAGGGGCAAATCCTCTTCGCTCTGAAGGGGCAAATCCTCTTCGCTCCGAGGGGCTCCATGTTGAGGCTTGAAAGGTGGTGCTCTTGGGTTGAGAGGCCTGCGATCCTGCTCTTTCCACTGACAGGTCAGTACATACTCCTCCTCTGAGTCACTCTCAGAACTCACGGGATACTGTCTCTCTCTTTCTCTGTTTATTTTCTCCCCTTTCGGCATGTTCCGAGTGTTTTGTGAGTGAAGTCGCTCAGGTTTCCCTATTTCCAGGGGTAGAAAATCACATGGCAGAAGAAGGTTTCGGTGAATGACACGGCTTTTCCCCTTCCCGCTTTCAGGTCTCACCTCATAAACAGGACTTTCAGCATGTTTCCTCTCCTTAACTACATGCACCTCATCTTCCCAGTATGACCGTATCTTTCCTGGGCCTCCCCTAGGCGTCAAATTACGGATCAGGACCCGGTCACCAGGCTGAAGATCTCTCCCCTGAGTCTTCTGATCATAGTGAGCTTTCCCACGGGCTGCTACTTTTGAAGCAGTCTTTGATGCAATTTGGTACGCCTCACTCATCCTTTCTTTCCAACGAGACACATAGTCCTGGTAAGTGCCGAAAACTTCGTCAGACTTCAGGTTGAAAAGTATGTCAATTGGCAAGCGAGGGGACCTGCCATACAACAAGTAGTACGGGGAGAATCCTGTGGCTTCACTCCTCGTACAATTATAGGCATGAACCACCTTGGCCAAGGAATTCTTCCAGTCAGCTTTCTCCTCATCCGCAAGTGTACGGAGCATGGACAATAAAGTGCGATTGAATCGCTCCACTTGTCCGTTGCCTTGTGGATGGTAGGGTGTTGTGTGTGACCCGCGGATTCCACAGAGATCTTTCAGCTTTTTCATCAATTTGTTGTCGAATTCTTTCCCCAGGTCATGGTGGATTTTACCGGGGAAACCAAATTTCAAAACAAAGTCATTGAAAAGCTTCTCTGCGACTGTCTTAGCAGACTTGTCTTTGGTTGCATAAGCCTGGGCGAATCTAGTGAAGTGATCCATCACTACGAGAATGTATTCAAACCCTTGCTTGCAGGTCTCCAAGTGGAGGAAGTCTATTGAGACCATTTCGAATGGATATGTGGTGTGAATTGTGGTTAAAGGTGCTCGAGTTTGCCTGACGGGCTGTTTCTTTTTCAGACACTCACATACCCTGGTGACAAAGTGCTCAACATCTTTCTGCATTCTAGGCCAGTAAAAGCGCTCTCGGATAAGGCAAAGGGTCCTCTCCACACCCAGGTGACCCATCTTTTGGTGTAGTTCAGTGAGAATCAGGGGGTGGTAAGACTTAGGTAGGAGCAACTGTTCTCTTCTCCTAGTTTTCCTATACAGTACCCCATCTTCACCAACACAAAGTTTGGACCATTGTTTTAACAGCATTGCCACATCAGGATGTTCTGCTTTCACTGCCTCCCTACTTGGCCGTAGACCCTTCTCCATGTGTCTAAGGACTTCCCGAAGAATACCGTCATTCTCTTGAGCTTCTCGAATCTGGGCTGGGGTCATAGGTGGACCCAAGCCACCATGGTGGCTCTCTCTCACGAGACTCAAAGCACTCAAATGGATCCACCCTGTTCCTTGTGAGGGATGCTCACACTCCACTACCACCCCTTCCACTGACGATTTAAGGACTTCTGGTTGCATCTGTTCTGTGCACTGCTCCATAAACTTGTCGATGTCCAGCGGCATGCGTGACAGACCATCTGCGTCAGCATTACTTTTCCCCGGTCGATATTTTATGGAAAAGTTAAAGTCTGCAAGCTGCGCAACCCATCTGTGCCCGGTGGCGTTCAGTTTGGCGGTGGTAAGCACATAGGTCAGAGGATTGTTATCTGTGTAGACAACAAAGGATGGTGCATAGTACAAGTAATGGCGAAAACGTTCACACACAGCCCACTTCAATGCCAGAAATTCAAGCTTACCAGAATGCATGTGGTAATTTTTCTCTGGGGCACTCAGTGTTCTGGATCCATAAGCTATTACTACCATCTTCCCATTCTGCCGTTGATACAATACTGCACCTAACCCTTCCTGAGATGCATCGCAGTGTAGCACAAAGGACTGAGTGAAATCTGGAAAACCCAGGATTGGAGGTTTTGCTAGGTGGTCGATGAGGTTGTTAAGTATCGACTGATGGGTTTGCGTCCAATCAATGGGCGTTCGTGACATCAAATGACCTTCTTTCCTCTTCCAGGTGGGTTTTGCTTTCCTCGACACCATTCCTGATTCACCTGAACCATTTTCTCTCGCTGTCAGTAGCTGGTACAGTGGCTGGGCGATGCGTGAAAAGTTGGGGATATAAGAACGGTAGTAGGACAGGAACCCCAACATCTTTCTTAGATCACCCACGGTATAAGGCGTCTTCTCTTTCAAGGCCTGGACTGGTGCAATCTCCGCTGGGTCCATCGTATATCCTTCACTGGATACCATCTTCCCCAGGAACCTTACTTTATTTTTAAACAGCTCACATTTTTTCGGGGTGAGCTTTACACCATGCTCTTGGTAGCGCTGTAGCACCAAACGCACATGGGCCAAATGATCCTCGAAACTGTTGCTATGGACCAAGTTGTCATCTAAGTAGGGTTGACATATTGTGTCCCTAAGGCCTAACAAGCAACTCTCCATACTTCTTTGAAACTCGGCGGGTGCCGACTTCAACCCAAATGGAATGCGTGTCCATTGATACAGCCCCCATGGAGTTATAAATGCTGACAGAGGCTGACTCTCCTCATCCAGGAAGCCCTGATGGTAGGCCTTCCCTTGGTCTAAAACCGAAAACCAAGTGCTTCCACTCAGTGCATCCAGCATGTCTTGTATCCTAGGGATTGGGTGGCGATCAGGCACTGACTTCTGATTTAGCTCCCGGTAGTCACAGCATAACCGAAGACTGCCGTCTTTTTTTCTCACACAGACTACTGGAGACGAGTATGCCGACCGGGAAGGAGTCACCCAGCCTTTGTTCAACAAATCTTGCAAGTACTCCTTGACCTCCTCATGCAAGGGCTTTGGGACAGACATATAAGTTTTCTGCACAGGCCTTTTGTCATGAAGTGTGATGT
Organism: Pseudorasbora parva; assembly: GCF_024679245.1. Taxonomy (NCBI): domain Eukaryota; kingdom Metazoa; phylum Chordata; class Actinopteri; order Cypriniformes; family Gobionidae; genus Pseudorasbora; species Pseudorasbora parva. Next base: position 17,519,438 of record NC_090182.1, read on the forward strand.
GCATCTTCAAGGATGGAATGCAACCAATGTCATCGTCGTTGTATGCAAAAGCCTGACACTCATCCCTCAATACTTTTCTCACAGCGTCCTGCTGGGCTTTTGTGAGATGGTCCAGATTCACAGGGGGATCCCAGGCAGACGGACGTGATTGGCCTCTTGACTTCTCAGTGGTCTTTACAGGGGTTGGCTTACCATTTTGGGCTCTCTCTTCCGGGGTATTGTCTGGTCCAGGGGGCTGGACGGCCACAGGATAAACTGTTTTCACGGGCTGTAAGTGACCCAAAATGTGGTTTCTCTGCAGGGTGATGTTATGTTTTGCTGCATTGACAATGGATATTGGTACATATTTGATGTGCCTTGAAGGAATCTTCACTACAGCTTCACTCAATTCTACATCTTGAACCGGGCTTTCTTCACTGGGTGAGAAGAGCAGTTCTTGGCCCTGATACTGAGACCCAACGTGAGCACGGACCATGACGGTGATAACCTGATTCGCAGGCAAGTAGACACGCTTTCTCCCGATTTTCACCACCCCCACCGTTACCTCTTGCTCCTTACTACGGATCAGTTTCATTAGTGTGTATGCCTCGCTATGCGTGATCGAGAATGCAGAACTCATCGTATGTAGTATTTTCTTCTCTCGATGCCCTGGCGTGCCTTCCATCCGTTTCACTATCTCCTCGATGACATTGTACCCTATAATTGGGTCCTCCGCCACTGTAGAATCACTGGACACTAACATGGGTACCTTTAACAATGGTGCTGGTAAGGGTCCTCCATCCAGCTGGAAATTTATCTCCACCCATCCAATGAATGGAATCTCTGTGTTGTTTGCCGCCAGGCCAGTCAGGGTTGCCTCTCCTAGCAGCTCTTCCAGGGGTTGGATGATGGTATCTGGGAGGTGTTGTCGTCGCCAAGCATCATTCACGATGCTAGCTTGCGCCCCTGTGTCCCACAGCGCCTCCATTGGCTGACCATTCAAGCAGCAGTTGACCAAGCAGCGTTTCCCAATCAGTTTAATGAGCTGTGATTCATGTTGAGGTGGGAGATATTTTACAGTACAAAGGTTGGTAGTGGCTTTTACTGAGGTTGAATTAAATGTGGGAGTATTTGACCTGGTCATCTGGGATGGCTGATCATTTTGTATGCACCCCCCAGCAAGTATAGGTGATGAGGATTGGGGCACTTCAGGGAGGACTACTGATGGCCCCGTCTCAGCAGTCCATGGTCGTTTCCCGACTGTGAGCTCTGTACTCTGCATCCACGTGAGAAATGGCCTGTTTGTCCACATTTGAAGCAGTGTTGACAGGTTTCGTCTACTTGCTCTTCCCTACATTTCTTACAACCTCGCCGTCGTTCCTCTCTGTACCGGGGTGAGAATGTCTTATTTGCTTCCATTACAGCTGTCATCATCTGTCTCATTTCAGCTCTCAACTCCTCAATAAGCTTCTGAGTGTCTGGAACCTCATTACTGACCTTATGGCATTCTTTAAATTCCTTTCCTTTTACAGTCTTGACAGCCATTGTAGTACCAGGATCTCTCACCGGCTGCACACCCAGGGCAGGTGAGTTCTCGGATCGGGGTTCGGTATGGAACTCATGTATGCGGGGGGGTTTAGCTGAATGGAGCCTTTTCAGTTTCTCCTGTCGCTCACCATCCAGCTTCGCAGCCTCATTCACCACCTCAATTAGCTCCTCATCCGTTATCCTGATGTTGCTGAGATAGGGCTGTACCTGGAACTTCAGAGAGTCACTTATTAGTCCAGTTTCAATTGAACGCAGAAATTTACGCTGGATGGTATCTCTACTATAACGGTCATCATCGCCGTCCTCAGCTTTCCATAGTAATTTCTCTTTCAATTCAATTGCTCTGAAGATAAAATTCTGAACTGACTCTCTGGGTTCTTGGGATATGTTTATGAGCTGGTGGTACAGAGCAGTTGTGCTGTCAATTTTATAGTGGCCCTTTAAGATGGTGTATAGTGACTGGAGCGTCAGACCACGCTTAATCTCCAACATATCTCTCAGAGGTAACCCTGGAGTGACTGCCCTGACCACTGCCTCTACTATTTCAGTCTCAGAGTGGCCCTTTTCTACTCCCACTTCCATCTGGCGAATTAGACTAGGGTAAGACAATTTTTCTTTTTGTCCACTTTCTCCTATCTGTCCCCAGATCTTGAATTCTCTTCTCAAAGTCACTTCAGTCAATTTCTGAGACTGTTCAATCCTCTTATCCTGCCTTGTGTTACTTTTAAAAGGCTTGTGACTGTCTATTATCCTTTCAGCCTTACAGTAACTTTCCTCCTCTTTTTGTGAGGGGCTAAGATACCTTTCTTCCAGCCCTCTTACTTGAGTTGGTTTCTCAATAATCCCTTCCACATCAGTGGTTCCTTGTTTTACCTCATTAATGAATGACAGTAGATCTTTTAAGCACTGAATGACCTCACTTTCCCCCTCGTTCTCCTGCATTTCGTCCAACATGCTTTCAATTGTCTTGATGAGCCACCGTCTGGGCTTACCTAAGGACACATCACATTTCAAGTATCGACAAACCTCTTGCAGATTGTCCTCGTCTAGCTGCCAGAGTTCGGCGCTCACACGGTCATAGAGGTGCTGGCTGTTCTCCATATCTAAGCTCGTCTCTGTATGAAGAGGTAGTCTTCGTCACGCTGCTCTACCTCTCCTGGCTGGCTCGCCAAAATATGTTACAGGTCTGCAAAGAAACAGGCGTCTTTCCAGTGCAACACATTTATTTGAAGAATGGTCTGAAACATAGAATAATATACAGCGTCAATTATGAATGGAGCATCTCAATTCACTCATTTCTCTATTCATTTCTGCACGCACTCTTCCTTCAACATGTCTTATACTCAGTGTCACAATAAACATTCACTTGCTCAATAAACACAAAAGAAACTAAATGTAACTTATTTTGTACTCTTAAACAATCCTTTGGTATGTTAAACCCTTTCAGTGTATGTACATTTCCAGTTAAAGCATAGATTACATGCTTTGAATATGTCTAAATAATGATGATATTCTCACGTGCCACACTTTATGACTCTTTCTGTCCTATGCACATGAAAAGAAACTAATTTGTGCTTACGTTAACTCTACTACGAAAATATGACGCACTTTACACAAAATGGCGGACATTAGTAAACTCCATGTGCTTCACTGAACTCACATTACTAGTCACTGATTCGTGTATCCATTATACAGGCAACAAATTAACTCTCTTTACAACCTTTTCTTCTATCAATTCACAGTATAAACAGTACACAGTATAGCGATCTCTGTTCTCTGCATTAACTCACGACAATTATTCTCCATTACACTTGCGTTACATACACGGGTAGTCAAAACACTGTTTTGTACTCAAGAACTACTAAACACATTAAAACGTCACTGAAAAGTGTTCATGAACTCTTTAACTTGTATTACAGAGGATTTATCTTACCTGAAACATAGAATAATATACAGCGTCAATTATGAATGGAGCATCTCAATTTACTCATTTCTCTATTCATTTCTGCACGCACTCTTCCGTTACTCACGTTCGCGCAGACCTTAGCGAGAGCTCCCCCTAGCGGTCTGGCTCTATTATGACACTGCATACACCCAAATGAATACATTATTACTGCTCACCTCTTCTCAAAATAATAAACAAGAGTCCATGAAACATAAACACTCTGGATATTTTGGAACATTTAAATGGGGGTCTACTGTTTTCATGTCTAATTTTACATGGTGCCACATATATTAAGTTAGTTATGCAACGTCATTATGTTTTACTAATATGGATACTGATTTGTTTTGCATGACAAACAGTTATACGTGATACTGCAGCCTCAGATTTAGCTGTGAACCAAAACAACATGAAAATACTGTATTTTAGATGCTGGTCATGTGCCTTGTAAAGCTTGTTTCTCATTTTGTTTGTACTGCTATATTACATTCCTGTTGTTTGAGTTTTAGTTTTGGTGACTTTCTATATATTTTTTACAATAAAATGTAGGACTGAGAACTATACATCTGTCATCCAATGGTAAAATGTTATTTTGAATTGAAATGGTGATTGTGATTGTGAAAATGGAATTGAAATGGGAAAAGGCTAATGCCATTTCCCCCTACTCTCAATATTGCTCACTCTTGTTGAAGTTTGCTCAAGTACAGAGTTGAGGCTGTTCACACTCACCCTCCCTCCTCTTAACAGTCTCAGCTGGTTATCTTTCCATAGATCATTCATTACGTAGATCCCGTGTGAGTCAGGCCTGCTGTCAGACTGGAGCAATAAGACTGAGTGGAGAAACTAGTTTCTGTTTATTTGTTCTTCATGACTTTTAATGAGGTGAATGAGTTAATGCAATATCTTATGTAAAGTAGATTAGAAGCTATTATTCCTGTTTGAAAAATAAATAGCTTCATTAATCATAATACCGTTTAAAACTATTATACAAATGGCTATTACTGTTGAAACTGAATTGCTCAGCTTTAATGGTTATTTTAAAGAGTACAGTAACTCTTTAAATGTAAAAAGCAGCTGGCTGATGGAAAATGTTTCAGTTATTATGACTCACACAAGGTTTATAAAAACCTGATTCCAAAAAAGTTGGGACACTACAAATTGTGAATTAAAAAGGAATGCAATAATTTACAAATCTCATAAACTTATATTTTATTCATACAGAATATAGATAACATCAAATGTTGAAAGTGGGACATTTTGGATTTCATGGGAGCTACACATTCCAAAAAACACATTCCTTTCTCATTTCTGTCAATAGGGGGGAGGGGGAGATGTAAGGGAGGATTTTTCAGGCGTGACTTTACTGAGTCGAAGTACTCTCAGAAGTGCTATTTCGCCATACATTATAGTTCTCCTTTTTAATCCGCTAAGAAAGCGGCACGTTTTATTTTGTGTCATCATACTTGATCGTTCAACTATTCGTGTAACTGTATTTAAATAGGGAAACCGTGGAGGTATTTGGTCGCTTCTAACTTGATCTCTGTTTGGTACCATAGTAAATGAACTGGTCTTAGTGGGCTAAGCTAAATGCTATCAGAATGTCACTGCGCGTCAGAGAGAGTAAGTGCACGCACTGAGACAAGAGAGGTTTGTATCAACTCGTCTTAGTTAAGGGAATAACATGAAAAAGTGGTGAAGTATCTCTTTAAATGTACATATAAGGAACAGCTGCAGGAACAATTAGCAAATTATTAGGTCAATTGGCAACATAATTATAAAAAGAGCCTCTCAGTTCAGTCCTGCATCTCTGATAGTTGCATGAGTGTGTGTGGACTGGGCAGCTTACACATCTGTAAAGTCACCATAGATGCTGAAAGGAATCTAAGTTCTAGAACAACATATGCTCCCATCCAGACATCATCTCTTTCAGGGAAGTCCTTGCATTTTTCCAACATGACGATGCCAGACCACATACTGCATTAATTACAACATCATGGATGCGTAGAAGAAGGATCTGGGCCAGCCTGCAGTACAAATATTTCACCCACAGAAAACATTTGCCGCATCATAAAGAGGAAGATACGACAAAGAAGACTTAAGACAGTGGAGCAACTAGCCTGTATTAGACAAGAACTGGACAACATTCCTATTCCTAAACTTGAATAACTTGTCTCCTTAGTCCCTAGACATTTGCAGACTGTTATAAAAGCAAGAGGGGATGCCATGTGGTAAACATGGCCTTGTCCCAACTTTTTAAAGTGTTAAAATTCAGTTTTTAAAATGTTCATAGAAGCATACAGGAAAGTTAGATACTTTGCTTTTTTTATTTTATTTTTCTATTCTTCTATTTTTCACTTTTCTTTTTAAAAATCTTTGAACATTATTGTATTTATATTATTCTCTCATGTTCGAAAATAAAGATATCAATCAAAAATCAACTTATTTTCCCCTTAAAAATGATATTTTCTAATATTATATATATATATATATATATATATATATATATATATATATATATATATATATATATATATATATATATATATACACACACACACTGTAAAAAACCTGGTTGCCTTAAAATTTTGAGTTTATTGAAATTAAAATTTTGAGTTGATACAATGAAGGAAATTTGTTTAATAAATAGAAACTCAAAATATTTTTGTATCTGAACCACATAAAAATGTGATAAATCATGAAAATAGCACTATTTGGCATGTTTCACTGCATCATCAGAAATAAAACCCGATATGCTTACTAAATCTTTTAATAATATTTTAAGAGAGTTTTTGTCTTACCGCGAATCATTATGCTTATAATAAGTGTTTATATTGGGACTATTTCAGACCAGACTGGTAGGAACCGCTGCAGAGGAGCTAAGTCCCTGTGTGACTCACCATAGACATAAAGTAGCTCTGGCTGCAATGTTCTTCCGCTAGACACATGCAGTTTTGTTTATTAACTAGAGCTCATAAAGTTATGGACTGCAGCTTTATAGGGTTAGTTCAACCAAATATGAAATTGATGTCATTAATGACTCACCCTAATGTCGTTCCACACCCGTAAGACCTCCGTTCATCTTCAGAACAGTTTAAGATATTTTATATTTTAGCCCCAGAGCATATGTAGTCTATGCACACTTAACTGTCCATGTCCAGAAAGCTAATAAAAACATAATCAAAGTAGTTCATGTGACATCAGTTGGTTAATTAGAATCTCTTGAAGCATCGAAAATACATTTTGGTCCAAAAATAACAAAAACTACGACTTTATTCAGCATTATCTTCTCTTCTGTGTTCCTCAAATAAAGATTTAAACGGCCATGAATCAGTGAAACGATCAATGATTCGGATCGCCAATGTCACGTGATTTCAGCTGTTTGGATCACGGGTGGTGTAACTGCCAAACTGCTGAAATCACGTGACATTGGCGATCCGAATTCCCCAAATGTTCCCTCGTCTGCATAATTTACGGGTAGTGGGGACTGCGTCCGCACTCTCCCCTGGAATTGAGGGTCAGCCTGGTAACCTGAAAGGTTGTGGGTTCAATTCTCAATACTGACAGGATCCAACCCGCCACCCAGTGAGTACATTAACTAGACTTGTACATTTTCTAAAGAAAACTAGAGTAGTGTTTACCCATGCAAATTTAAAAGCTTTTACAATACATTCATTGGCACTAAAGACAGATCTTGTTTACCCATGCAAATTCAAAAGCTTTTACAATACATTCATTGGCACATTAAAGACATATCTTAAGCAGGTGTAGTTCATCTCTTTGAACACTAGACTGCAGCATAGCACAAGCCATCTCCCACAATGCTTTGAGCTGCTAACCTAAATGATATTCAAAGTCTGGATATCAAGTCACATGTATGGCACAGGTGCACTATATAAATAAAATACATTAAAAAGCACCCTCACCTGTTTGTTATTATCTTCGAGAATAATGTTATCATGCCTGGCCCATTTAAAAAAAAAAAAAAAAACGTATATATGTCTATCACAAAGGAAGGGATATCAACTACCCCTCTACTAAAACCTAGTACAAAAACTCTTCTCAGGTGGGGCTGAAAGCAGCAAGCACACTTCATTAAAGACAGAAGACACCTGTGCACCTCCTGTGAGGATTTAGCGTTCTATCACAGACTGCTAGAGATCTCTCATCCTGGCATTTCAGCTGGTGGGGACATTGGACACATCTAACCCAAGCTTCTTCCTTTCTAACTGAGAATCTGATTAAATGAGGCCTGGTTGGCTCTGACAGATAGCGAATGTTGGTGTGGTGATGAGAAAATGAGCTCTTTATCACTGCCTGAGAGAGTGAGTCAGCATGTTTAGTGGGGATGAGATTTGCTCATTTCAAAAGCTTCTACGTGGTCACGAACAAACTCAGATTCTGCACTTAAACATTCGATGAGGGTACATTTAGTTAAATGGAGATGTAAATCATTTTGAATTAACTCTGCCTATTTATCCAGCTAATATGCCATTAAAGAGGATATTGCTATTGCGATAATGGCAATTATTATGATAATGGCTTATACGTCTACAGCAAGTTTCCATAAGCATTTATTCCTCAGACTGCAGGCTCGCATTTTGGTTAGTTATACATAAGGGAATACTAACAATTTTCTTTTGTCCTTAACTTGAACTTACATGTGAACTATATGAAGATAAAACAGTTGAATGTACAGTTCCCTCCACTAATATTTTTTTTTTACTATTTTACTAATAATTTTCTTTAAAATGTAAAGTGCTTTATAAATAAAATGTATTATTAATATTGACATCCTTGGTAAATATGAGCAAAGCTTCTGCCATGGCCGTCCCAGTCCCATGTCTTGAACCCTTTTGAAAATTCAAGAGAAGGAGCACCAACATGGAGCTGTGAATCTTAAGGAATCATCTCTGATCTCTTGTCAGATATTCTCCAAACTCATCAGGCATTAAAGAAGAAGACTCAGAGCCCTCATCTTGAGAAAAGGACGTTGCAGTGGTGCCAATAATTGTGGCCAACATTAACTATAGAGAAAACATTTGAACACTTCCAATGAAAAAGCCTCTAAAAGCCGCCTCGGTCAAATATGAGATAACGCTAATCCGCACATACGTTCATCAAATACTTTCACTTCAAAAATGCTAAATCCCAGCCTTATCCTATTTAGAAGTAACGGTAGGGTAGAAGGTAAAAATGTAAATTTTAAAGAAAATTGTTAGATGGACTCAGAAGCTTTTGCATCTGTAGTCTTCATTCATTTCATAACGTGACCCCTGCGTTCAATTGTTTTACTTCAAGGAAAGGCTCGAATTTTGTGATTTTTTGGAATGAAAGATCAAAAGGATAAACAATGCAGAAAACTTTTCACAGCCGCTTTTGCTCAGGTTTGCCAAGGATGCCAAAATAAGTGGACGGCACTGTAGAATCAAATAGTAATATACTACTTTTAAAGTCACATGAAATAAAAATTCCCTCTATTTTCACATATATATAATGCGGATCTCATTTTGAAAGATTTGTGCATGCATTTTTTAAAATATATTTTTTTAAATTGACCTTCTCTAATTCTCTAATTTGTAATAACATGTAATAATATCATAAATATATTCTAAAACATTCTTCCCATGTGAAGACATAGGAAGCACTGCATGCTAATATGCTATTCTGAATTCGGACAATGCCTGTTTTCAAACATATTTCCTGAACACTCCCTCCTTCGGCCATTGGTTAAACAATCAAAAACCCCACCCCAGACTCACCTCATTGGCAGATCCAGTATTTCTATGTCAGACTGGTCAGGTTTATCAAAAAACTTTGTACTTTAACCATTTAACACATCACCTTTTAACTTAGCAAATAGGTTTTTATATAACATGTCAAGTAGGGCTTAATGGAGGCGTCATGAACCTAATTTAGAACTAAATTACCTAAAGCCTATCTTGTCTATGATGGAGATGTTATGCTATCGAGTTAATGCTCGAAATTAGCGCCACACCGATGCAGAGGCCAGCTGTAAGAGCTTCAGTCTGATGTGACATGAGATCAGTGCTTACAGGCATCTGTGCTTGTCTAGTCGGAGCCAGCTGTCCTGTGCTATGATTGAGATCACACCGGCTTCTGGTCCGTGCCAGACTAGCGGTGTTTGGCACTCACCATCAGCCATTATCCAAGACCCTGCAGCTCCTCCATGCACTGCTGCACAAATGCAGTGTAACTGCCATCTGCTGAAAATCCTGTCACAGTCAGAATCTTTTAACCAGTCAGTGCATTAGCCAGGGAATGGATTGCTACACAGTAAGAGCTGGATGGTAGATGATGATTATGGTTGAGAATGAAAGGGCAAAGGGGTGGGGCTAATCCAGACATATAATTACTAAGTCTTTACTTTGAAACAACATAGCTGTTCAAGCTTAGCCTAGTTCAAGCTATAAGCTGCTGAAAACTGAACTACTGTATATTTATTAGTTATTAGAATGAGTTAGCTTCACCACAAACAATTAAAGGGGAGATGACTTGAGGAATCAACTTTCCCTTGAGCTTTTGATATATATAAGGTCATGGTAATATAAGATTATCCTGTAAATTTCAGATCTGAAAGCTTCCTTGTTAGTAAAAGAAAAGCTTTTATAGACACCAGGCCCAGAAAACGATTGTGTGCTTCACCCTGGCGTCATCTAGTGGTGAAACACTATACAGAATAATAAGCACGTGTAGTTCAGTAGCCCCGCCCACCGATTCATCAGCTCACTAGCCAGCAGAAATAATAACATCTCAAAGAAGATAACAAGATATTGTGGAAGAACAATCGCTGCATAAGCTTCCTTTGGATCCTAATATTAGTTATGTGTGATATTACATTTATTTTTAATGAATGTTCCAGCTCACGTGGGGAAAAACATTTGTGTGTTTGCTTCATATCACTGCGGAATCGTTTGTAAACAAGTCTCAGGTGCTGGATTTGCAGACACAATGTTGTGCATTCTATATTGGATCCGACAGGAATGGTGCAACAAACTTATGTGAGTAAAACATATTTTTTTATAGGCTAATAGTAGTCCCGGGGCTGTGTGTTTTCCAGACGGGCCATCAAAATGTACGCCGGTCGGCAGAAAAAATATGTTCTTGTTCTGGGCGTGCACGTGTGTGTGTGTGCTCACGCTTATATCCACAGATCGTGTGGGCCATGTAATACAGAAATAATATTTCAATCAGTCGTGGGTGGATGAGAAATAAATCATTGTGTTTGTTTGATAAAGACGTTTACGAGCCCTGTGAGAGAATCCCAGTTGCCGCTTTTAAATCAATCCCTCCCTCATGAACTGAGAAGGGGAGCAGAAGCTCATTAAATATGCAAATCTTATCCAATCCTAGCCGTGGGCGTTTATTTTCATGTCTCCAGTGCCCATCAAAACCCAGCGTTCAGAAGAGAGCCTCAAAACAAGTGTAGAAAATAGACTATTACGTATTAGTTATGATGTTTTTGGATGTAAACACCACACGAACGTCATTAGTTGACCTCAGACAACAGTATAAAAAAACAACCAAACAAAAAAGTTCATGACACCTTTAATACAACTCAGCTAAGTTAAGTTTCTATTTGTATAAACTACTGTTCAAAACTTTGGTGTCAACAAGATTTTTTAAGTGTTTTTAAAAGAATATTTTATTTGATACATTTTTTTTTACAAACTGTGAAATCTTATTAGAATTCAAAATATTTTATTACTTTTTACTGTGCGAAGTCAAAGTACTCTCAGAAGTGCTATGACGAGAGGGGTATGTCAACTCGTCTTAAGCACTATTCGCATGGGATAAGTATTATATTAGCCTGACGTGGTCATACTCAATTCTATTTGTGGTCAGAATATGAGTCTGAAACTGCTCCATTGGGCTGTGATTATGGGGCGTGTTTCAACCGAACCAGGAAAGACCTCAATTGGATAGACCTACAACCAATCAGAGCAACAAAGCCGCGTCAACAGAGTTCAACTGCACTGTGTTGCCAAGTCCGTGTTTTTTTTTCTTCCGCGGGTTGTTTTCTATGTCCGCGGGTTGAAGCGACTATTATGTGATATATAGACCCATGAGTGCGAATTTTAGCAGGCAACCTTGCCAAAATAACACACATTTTACCCCCCAAACACCATTTTTTTTCCGGAGACCGCATCCCCCCCAGCGATGTATAAAGCCTGTACTGTGTCAGTGGGAGATATTATCCCTCATGCAGTTACAGATGCATGACAGCGTTTTGACTGTCATCTTTACAAATTGTAAAACATCTTTACAATTTTCTGTGTCTTAAAAGAGTCTGCGTTTGATATATGTCCTTATTTCATGCAAAACGCTAGCTCGCGCTGTCTGGAATCTGGATGCATTTAAATTTGCTCTAAGTTTGCGTTTTTTGTCACCTATCACACATACGCACTTCCGACAGAAGCCGACAGAAAGCAGGTTAATGCATTTACAAGCTGATGAAATCGGGTAAGAGGCAAAAAACTACCTGTTCTGACCGGTTTATGCTTGCACCGTTTAAGACTATAAAAGAAAACGGGTTACCGCGCTTACATGACCATGTTCATTGTCAGCTTATTAGGCATAGGCGGCTTAAGAACGTGCATGTAAACGCACTTTAAAGTGTTCTTTTCTTCTCTAGGCAGGTATTTTTTTTAGGTTTATTTAACAAAATGTTCTTTTTTATACTGTATTTCTGTGATGTTCTGTATTTCGATGGCGGCTTTAAAATGGTATGAGAAAACGTTTTTGCAGGCAGTTTTGGTCGCTTTATTAAAAGTTGTTGCTGTGTGCAGTGTGTAAAGGAAAATGAAATTAGTTTTACCCTCCTGCTGACTAGTGTCGTGCCCCTCTCAACCCATTTACACACACATAAATGATTCGACTATCAGTCGACTATAGAAAGATTCGACAATTCTGATTTGAATGTGTAAATCCTTAGTCGGGGACAACTCTAGTCCATACATACCATTTTTATCCCCGTGCATCCCATAACTCTGTCTGATGCACCCACCACTAGCCTAGCTTAGCACAAAGACTGGAGGTAAACTGCTCCATCTAGCCTATTACTCAATAAGTGACAAAATCCCTACAAAATGTTCCTATTTACATGTTGTGATATTTACTAAGACTGACGGAAAATTAAAAGGTGCAATTTTCTAGAATAAATATGGCTAGGAACTATACTCTTATTCCTGCTAATCAGGAAACTGCTGCGGTACCATGGGTGCAGCGGCGCAATGATATTACGCAGCGCCTGAAATAGACTAACTGCCCTCAACATAACCCACTATTTCAACCCACTCTCACTCCCAAGGTGTCAAAATCGAGAAGCATGGTCAAGTGCCTTCTGCGTCACAATGAAGATGCAAAAGGTACCCCTTGGCATCATTTTTCGACGCGCTGGGTGCTCCATTCATTTCAATGAGAAACCTTTGGCATCATACACAGACGCACTGGGTATGGAAATGTTATCATCATGGTGAAATTTTATTGGTTTATAATTTTGCCATTATTGCATGTTGGAGTGTGATTCTCAATTTAATCAGCAAGCATAATTCCATTATTTTATTTACGCTATTTAGACACGTTTTAACATGTAACCCAACCCCACCCCATCCCTAAACCTACCCATTTGTGTGAACATGGATATAACACAGCATAAAACACAGGATATAACATAAGACTGCATCCACGAGTTATTCAAAAAAGTTAAATAACCCAAGTTTTCCGAGGCCAAACGATTGATTTGTATGAAGAAAATCCCCAAAAGTGATAGGCATCTCCAACCACGGAAGATCATGAACACATAAAATTTCAAATATTGCCGCCCATCACATCAGATTTCACAGTGAAATTGCATTGGCTCTCGTATGTCTTGTGACCAATTGTGTCATTACGTCAGCATTGAAGTCTATTCAGCAAATGAATGGAGCACCCAGCGCGTCAAAAAAGGACCCCTAGGGGCACCTTTAGCGTCTTCATTGTGACACGGAAGGCACTTGACCATGCTTCGGGTTTTGATGCCTTGGGAGTGAGTGTTACATGTAGATGTAGTCAGGCAATGAGAAGTCTAAGACATCCAAAACTAGTGATGGGACATCTGAAGCGAGGCTCCGGAGCTTGTGTCGAGCAAAAAGGGGCGTTCCAGATGAAGCCCCGATTCGAGGCTTGTATCGTTTCCGTGAAAATCACGTGACGATGACAAACGAGGCCTCGTTTTCTGTTGAATACGTCATTGCTTCATTCTGAGTATCGCTTTCGGATAAAAGTGGTTCGAAACCTTGCGCCTCTTGTGGGGTTTGCAGTAGGCATTTGCATTGGTGTTGAGGTGTTGGTTGTATGTAGTAGCGATATCATTATATATCATAGCTTGTATTATATATTATATTACATTATACTTACTTTAGTAGATTATTAGAGTAAATTAGCCTCTATATCTATTTGTAATACCTATACTACGTAATATATATATATATATATATATATATATATATATATATATATATATATATATATATATATATATATATATATATGTGTGTGTGTGTGTGTGTGTGTGTGTGTGTGTGTGTGTGTGTGTGTGTGTGTGTGTGTATTAGTAGTAGTCTTATTATTAATAATATTATTATAAGACTAGACTGTATTTAGGGAAAGCTTTTCCCATCCCTGTTGCAGTTCCACAATTCCAGTCCCATAAGCACTGCACTATTGACCTCATAATCAGCATTGCACTCACTATAATTTATTTACAATCATTCTGGGCATTCACTGTCATCACTAACCCAAAGAACTACTTAATAGTTGAACACAAAGTTGTGTGTCTGTGTGAGTTGTGTGTGCATAGGTTAATACAAGCAGAGTAAAATACTTTATTAATACACAGGCAATAGAAATAGCCCACACTATGAAAATTTGGTTGCACAGGATGAATAGATTTGTGTGCGATGCATTGCTTTGCACAGCAGGTGTCACTAGGGAGCACACTGTTTCATGAGGCTTCAGGTAAATGAACCTTTTGGTGAACCAATGGGCTGGAAAGCCTCAGTGGTTCAGGAAGCCTCATTTGGCCATCACTATCCAAAACTAACGGGTTCGTTTATATACAAAGACTCAGAACAGAACATACACGCTGCAGAACTGGAACTACATATTACCCTTGATACTAACAAACATACATAAGAACCAACAAAGAATGAGGGGAGTGAGTCCAAACATAAAGGTGCGCTAACGATGAGGACCAGGTGCCGGGAATCCGGGGAGAGCGGGAGAGAAGATGAGGAAGTGAGTTCAGGTGTGAGACAGGGAGGATCTTGGGAAATGGAGTCCGGGACCGGGAGTGACTGTGACAGTGAGAGCGGGTTGACTATTTTCAGGCGCTGCGTAATAATCTTTGCTAACATTGCAAAGAAAATCGCAATTTTTTATTTTCTATCGGTCTTAGTACACAATGTAATGATACTTTAATATAGTAACTATATGTAACTGCACCTTTAATTAAGGTGAAAATTTGAACAGATAAATTAGTTTCTGAATAAACTGATTGACTAGAATTAATCACATTCCAGTGGCACATATGAGTGAGAAGAGCAAAGAAAAAGAATGGTCCTCACACTGAAAATGCAGCTCCAAAAATGTATTTACCAAACTGCGCAACATTTCTACCAGCCAGGTCTTCCCTATTCATAGAAACTGTAAATGTGCATGTGCATTACAACATGAGGTACTCTGTTTAAAAAAGTAGTACTATTGTCACATTACTGATTTTTATTTATTTATGTGACTACCATCGCAATGTTTATTTTGATATCCCAATAACTGGTTTTCACAGATTCACTTGTATTGATCGCATATGATAAGTTATCACACGCATCCAGAAGCTTCCTAAAGGTGTGAGTGACACAAAAAAGAAATACATTCTGAATGACCCATGCGAGCATTTTCACCCTCAATGAGCCATAATTGTAACAACATTAGGTATCTTCAGTGAAGATAAGACTGAATGAGCCATGTCAACAGAGGGTTCAAAGAGCCCTTGGTCATGCACACACTAATGTGGCTCTGAATATCCATGCCTGGACAGGAGGATGATAGGGGATGGTGATAACTGGTTGTATGAATCAACACGGGCTTCTGAGAGAGCCAGCAGCCTGCGGACATGTTTATGCAAAAACATCACGAGAGGAAACAACACGGTGTGACTAGTGTGCGTTTACTCCTCTGTAGGTTTGGGAAAGGTTTTGCTGTGCCCTGTGGCTAACTGTCATATTCAAATGGTTCCCAAAAGATTTAAAAACAAAATCCTGCTTGCACACTACTTTCTCCTGACAGCTGTCTCTAAGTTTTGATATCATTCCGGGACAGGGTTTTCCACTTGACATTTAAAAGCGAAACACTAGAAGACTCACAAAGCAAAAGTATTAGTTTTCTCTCTTATAAGAATATTCAGTAGGCCTACAGCACAGCATGTTGATTACAACAAAAATAATTTAACCTTGTTGTCCCTTTCTTAAAAAAAAGTGATTCGGATTGAAATCCTTCATGTAAACGTCTCGATTGACCTGAATGAAATTTCGGATTGGGATAGAGAGGGGTGGTGTAGAACTAAAATGATCAGACCAATAAGAAAAAACTAAGCAGGTAAACACTATATTACAACTATTTTATTATTGGTTTAAAAAATATCTTGCACGCACACATGCGCTGATTACCAGAGCCTTTTCATAATCTGTTTACTTCTAACAAACATGCATAATGTTTTATTTAGTACTTATGAACCGGTCAGTGTAGTAGACTGAATATTTAATAAATATAGTTTTGTTCAGAATACATAAATACACTTGTAAACATAAAACGTGAATTGGATTGCAAAGCTCATATAGGGTTCATATAAACGGAACTTTAAAGGTGCTATATGTAATTTTGTTTTGACTGTAGTAAAGCATATGTTTGCATTGGAAGTTCACATACTTGTTTCTCGGAAAAACAATGCTACATCCAGTTATTTTACTTTGAAATGTATATTAATTGTCGAAATCTCTTTGTGACCCCGCCCACTGCCAATTTACCCAATTGTATTTCGACACCATTTGGCGGAAAACACAGTGCATTGCAGCCAAGGAAGCCAGCAAATGAGATTGCAGATTCTTCTCACAAAAAGCCTCGATATGAATCTAATAAGCTCTATGACCAGAGACATAACATAGAATAAACATTAAACTATTAAAACATAGACAAATCAAGTCATCCACCTACAGTCTAAAGCTTATTGTCTTCCAACGTCAACTGTGCTCATTCCTGTTGCTTGACCTCAATCTGGCAACCCATGTGAGTGTTAAGTCTGAGGACGAGAAGGCTGGGGAAACAACTCTTTTCAATATTTTGAATATGGACTGCAGTACCCAATTTAACTGCTAGCTGTCAATATTACATACTGCACCTTTACAAATTTGGATTTGATTAATTTGGATTGCAATTTTTTTTTGAGGCACTTACAATGGAAGTGAATGAGACCGTTTCAATAATATATGTCACAAGATGAAATTTCATCGTGATTTTATTTCCAAAGCAATTATTATTATTATTAATAATTTTTATTTTTTACAAATTTGTCAAAATTGACAATGAAAAATACAAAACCCTAAAATAACAAAAAAAAAAAAAACACTTTGAGCTTGAAGAAATACACATTTAAGCAAAGGAATTATTGTGCTTTTAAAATGTTATATGCTCCACATTCTTGGTTTTTAAATGCTTTTATCACCCACATTTGCTTTAATTGCCTTGTTTTTTTTAAGATAATCAACATTATAGCACAAGTGTTGTCGATTGAGATTATCTTCATGAAACAAGATGGAAACTATAAAGAAAAAACTGGCACATTAAGCAGTCTCCAGATTATGCCCATTTCTCTGTGATAGGCCAATTGTGGCTCGCTGTCAGTTTGTGGAAGATTAGCAAAACTATACTAATCTTTCCGCTATACTCTCTCGTATTCCCTCTCTCACCCCTTCTTTTTCATCTCTCCTCTTGTCATTAATTATGCTGCAGCTTCTGAGCGCAACAGCCAGCGGAGATATAATAAAGAACTCTTATCACTTTTTCATTATGTTTCAAATCAGGCCTCCAGGTCAGTGGCTGCAGGATAACAGATTGGACCGTGTAATATTAGGCCATGGTTGTGGACAGAGAGTGGCCTGAGGTTGGATCTGATACACTATAGGTTATCAGAGTGATAAGGTTAGAGCTGCGAGATTGGTCACTCATTGGCACAGATGTTGGTTCACCAAGGGTATCATGACAACAGCAATTATAGTCAGAACAGTTTGAGAATTGTTTCGCCGTATCAGAACAGATCATGAAGACATGCCATATCTGTACATTAAAAACAATACCATCCATCCATGCATCCAGTTTTTTAGACTTCTAATTCAGTTTTTACTTCAGTAATATCTCTTCAGTAATATAATCATTAAGACTATAATACCAATCTTACCTCGAAGCGAAAACATCAAGGCCAATGACGGTCTTGATGGCAATATGAATACTAAGCTTAATAAATGGTGATTAAGAAGCTGTTTGATGTCACCGTCTTCATTTCATGTACGTTCTCTTTTAAATCTTTTAATGAGTCATCGTCGTAATAATACTGTCATGCGTAGCTCTTTTGCATAGTGTGCTTCTTGAAAGATCTGAAAGACACACACACACACACACACACACACACACACACACACACACACACACACACACACACACACACACACACACACACACACACACACACACACACACACACACACACACAAGTCTTTTATATTGCCATGGTAATGTACGTATTCAGAAACGATTCCACGAGATGGATGGTGTGCTCATGCTCATTCACATCAGACATTTTCAAACATCCTTGTTTGAACCCCATGAAGATTGTTACTTTGCAGATTGCCAAGGCACTAATCGTAATGATGAAACACACACACACACAAACACGCACAAGCACACACACGCACATGCAGCATTACTGTCTGTATCAACATGATGACAATGTCTTCAGAAAACAGCAGACAAATTAAACTGCGGCTTCTAGCGTTCTCTTATTTGACTCGCTGGCTAACAACAGAAAATACGTGCTTGTAAATAACAGATGTTCCATTAGTTATAGTCAGTGTGCTTGAGCATATGGATGATGTGGAAAATGGAGTGTCTGTCAGTTATTGTAGATAAGTGCACATGCTGTTTACAATGTCTTTTTTATACTGCGTTTGCAGCTGTCTTTGTCCATTTACAGGAAATCAAAAAAGAATGTTCTCTAAATTAGCATAATCAACTTTAGCAAGGGAAACTGCTACATAATGTCAGACATTTTACACAGGGAAAAAATACTTTTTACTTAAGGAAAGAAAAATAGGAAGGAGATAACAAATCTTTAAATTGCACATTATGATTCAGCCAAGAGTGGTGCTGAGATGCCAGGTTGTTTTCAAGTTATCGATCCAGAATATCAAAGTTCTATGGTAGCTTTTCTCCTGGAAAACAGCTCTATGTATTTTTCCTTTTTTTGTTAAACTACATTTCAACCAACACTATGAAAATTGCAGCGCTTTGCCTTTGAAATTTTTTTGTGTTGTGCATTACTGTTTGCAGATGATTTTGTTATATTAATAGCATGTGCTTTTCTTATCATATATATACACCGGTCAGGCATTATGACCAACTTCCTAATATTCTGTTGGTCTTCCTTTTGCTGCCCTGACCCATTGAGGCATGGACTCCACTAGACCCCTGAAGGTGTGCTGTGGTATCTGGCACCAAGATGTTAGCAGCATATCTTTTAAGTCCTAAAAGTTGTGGGGTGTGTCCTCCTTGGATTGAGATCTGGGGAATTTATAGGTCAACACCTCAAACTCGTTGTGCTCTTCAAACCATTCCTGAACCATTTTCGCTTTGTGGCAGGGCGCATTATCCTGCTCACAGCTATACTCCATGGGGAATACTGTTTTCATAAAAGGGTGTGCAACAATACTTAGGTGGTGTCCCCACTAAATATTTTTTTAACTTGCTGCTTAATATATGCTACCCACTAACAGGTAATTCCAAGTCTAACAAGTTGAATTATAAATTGACCAGTTTACCCAATATTTATGAATACTGTATTTTAGACACAGCATTAGTTTAGCAACATAGACAGCACCTCCATATGTCATGCAAATAACGCCCATCATCACACAAGTCGTGCTATAGCTATGTTTGAATCAGTCATTAATGAGAGTGCATTTGAGTTAGGATAGGTAGCTGCCTGTATCAAGGTAGCTTGCAGGGTTTTGGAGACAGTGTTTAATCATTAGTAATACGTCATGTACATCTGAAATATGAAATCTCATTTAGCCTTTCTACAGCCATACAAGTCGAGACAGATGGAGGCTGTCTTAATTGTAGAGAGGTATTTTGCTCTGTAAAAATGATGATCCATTCTACACGTTAGGTTTTTCTTCTTGGCGTAAAATTTTCGTTTTTTCAAATGAATTCACAAGTGCGGAAAATGAAAAGCACATCCATTTTAAGAGAGAGCGTGACTGTAGATTAACATTGCGGTGGGCTATTACTCTGACCGGTATAGGAATAAGCTCCAAAAGAATAAGCTCCACAGGGGCTCGGCAGAGTTTCCCACCTTCATCTCCGGCCCTTGTGGCGCTTGGCAGCATGCAACAATAATGAAAGCAGCACCTGCTATGAATTCATTCATAGATCATCTGCTTCCTTTATTAATGCGTAAAGACTTACTGGGCGGGCTGCGCACCTCCACATCTAACCTCTTTGATTAATGTTTCTTCTGAAAACGGCACCAGTTAGGGAAGCCGCTATCTGGTATTTGTCTTTACAAGATCGTATCGACTTTTGTGAGCCCATGCAGAAAATGAACTGTCATGTACGCAACCAGTCACAAAATGAACGTCATTAATACCCCTGGACTAGCGTGGACAGACTAGCCATCCTCCGCCTCGAGTGTTGGGAAAATAAGCACGTCTGTCTGGCTGCTGTGATGAGGGAGTGCTGACATCCATTCAGTCACATCAGAAGAATGGCTGTAATAAGACCGACTATCAGCACTTTTCTTAGAAAAACACATTAGAACGGGCATGAAGTGGGGAGATGATACAACAAACTATTCCAGCCTGTGTTAGAGAAGCCAATGACATTATTATCAGCCAAAGGACAAGCAACACAGAGACTTTCTTGACTGCTGTCTGGATTTTACAGGCGAATAAACTGAGCATTGAAACTAGATCAAAGTGCAAACAAATGCATCTGAGAAAAGCGGACATATTGCACAACATTACGCTACCAACACTAAACATTTTTCTGTGAAGTGAATTGGTGGTTGGATAATGTTTCTAGTGAGAGATGCAATTTTGATCCAGATTATAAAAATATATACTATGTGGCTATAAATTTGCTCTCGTGATTCAAATACACTGGCCTTCCTTTTGTGATTTTATTTTATCTATACAAGTTCTCTGTTTAATTTGATTTTAATTAGATCATATCAATTATAATGGTTGTGGACAGAGAGTGGCCTGAGGTTGGATCTGATACACTATAGGTTATCAGAGTGATAAGGTTAGAGCTGCGAGATTGGTCACTCATTGGCACAGATGTTGGTTCACCGAGGGTATCATGACAACAGCAATTATAGTCAGAACAGTCTGAGAATTGTTTTGCCGTATCAGAACAGATCATGAAGACATGCCATATATTCTGTACATTAAAAACAATACCATCCATCCATCCATCCATCCATCCATCCATCCATCCATCCATCCATCCATCCATCCATCCATCCATCCATCCATCCATCCATCCATCCATCCATCCATCCATCCATACATATCAATTATAATGTACATTTTGACATCTTTCAAAAATACAAGGCAAACTGCTAGTAGATGGACTTGTTGAAAGTAACCTCATAAAAGGCATGATGATACATACAACTTCGATTCCCTTTAAAATTACAAGCTTTATGGTAATTTCCAGGAATTACCCGTCTTCACATCAAGTCTTCACATCAATAGCTGTCATGCAGTAGCTGGCTATGAGTACCCCACTTTCTAGCCAAAATAACCTTGAATTTGGTTACATGTCGTTTTTTTTGCCAAAATAACTTGCAAATGATATTCCATAATGCAAGCAAAAGTGATTACAAGGTGTTTGGTTTAATTTCTTGACATGCTCATATTCTAAATTACTATTTTATTCAATGTTCAGTGACAGCCCAAATTTTTCTTTGTTTTAGCCTAGACATCAGGGCTGTGTTTGGATGGCTATTAGACGTCTTTTAAATACAAAATTGCTTGCTGGGTTGATGCACAGAAATGTGATCAAATGTCTTAATATGAAGAGTCTCTGAGTGGAGAGGGAGAGGTTGAATAGCTGACAAAACCTGCTTTTATTTTCTTTCACTAAATTATAGTTGACTACATCCAGTGAAGCGTCACTAAGATTAGTTCTGTCTAGGATCTCATTTAGAGCCCTTAATTTTTTATTTATCATTTAGCACCTTGATAAATTTAAAAAATACTGAAGAAAAAAGAGATAGGAATGGTGTTATTGCGTATTAGCCATTACACAATAGACAGTCAAATAGTACATTATGGGCCAGATTTACTAACCGCTTGAGCCAGCACAAACTCTCTTTTGGCGTTAAAAACGTCTGTCAGGATTTACTATAGACACGCAGTGATATATTAGCACTGGAAAAGGTGTGGATGGTTATTTTTGCGGTTGACCTTATTGCATATGCATATTTTTTCGCTGCCTTTGTCAGATTACGTAAATGATCTAGAAGTCTGTGTTCTTTAATTTGGAACGTTTCACTCCCATATGCGCTTTTATGGAATTGCGCTCTCATGCTAATTTGTCTTAAGTAAATCAAGTCCAAAGTGTGATTTGTCATGAATTAATATTCATATTCATATCATACAGGTTGAAAAGCCCAGCATTGTTAGGTTTTGGATCGGAGTCTGGTTTCGTGAAGGTTATGTGAAGTACCTGGGTATGCATAAGAGTAAGTAAGAGAATAACCACAATTTTTTGTTCCAACAACTGAGGTAAGTTTCAGGGTATGTGTTAACCAAATCCAAAGATCCGGAGCAGGTTATGTTCCAGGGTTAGTTTGCTTAAGGTATTCAGATGGGTGTTATATATAACTGATATAGTTATATTGATATAACGAAGTAATATTATGTAATGTGATATGTAAAAGACTCTTACATAATATACATGTTATATATTAATTCTAAAGCAACAAAACAGGGTAATGATTATAACAGGGTAATGATTAAATGTTAATATACTATATTAAATATATTTATTAGGCTGTTTATTTTATTGTTATCTCACACATGGATCTGCATTCAATGAATTAACATCAAACAAACAATATAATCCTAAATAATTCGCAGTGAGTAAAGACATTGACAAAATGATTGCACGAGCACCAAATAGGTGGTGATGTGCTCATAGTAGGTATTATAAATCAGAATTAAACAAAAGAAGAAGAAGGAAGTAAAATAGCACAGTTTTTCTTAGTTTCTGTTTCCATGGTGAATCATCGATTCGCTGCTTTTTTGAGAATGTCTTGTTGTGTTTTAACCAGAAACATACTAAGGGTTTGTTAGCCCCCCCCCCCCGATCATGAAGACATGCCATATATTCTGTACATTAAAAACAATACCATCCATCCATCCATCCATCCACCCACCCATCGACCCATCCACCCATCCATCCATCCATCCATCCATCCATCCATCCATCCATCCATCCATCCATCCATCCATCCATCCATCCATCCATCCACCCATCCACCCACCCATCGACCCATCCACCCATCCATCCACCCATCCATCCATCCATCCATCCATCCATCCATCCATCCATCCATCCATCCATCCATCCATCCATCCATCCATCCATCCATATCAATTATAATGTACATTTTGATTTTTACATTTTGGTAATATAAATCAGAATTAAACAAAAGAAGAAGAAGGAAGTAAAATAGCACAGTTTTTCTTAGTTTCTGTTTCCATGGTGAATCATCGATTCGCTGCTTTGTTGAGAATGTCTTGTTGTGTTTTAACCAGAAACATACTAAGGGTTTGTTAGCCCCCCACCCCCCCAGGCTTCTTATTTCGATGGCTACCCTTGGACAGCACAATTCAAAAAGAAAGACAATGCTAGTTTCTTGCTGAAAAACTCATCAAGCAGCTAAACCACCACCAAACTAGGTCTAAATATCATTGAGCAGCACAGAAAAACAACTGGGCAATGTGGTTTTTATACAATCTTTATTGTTTCAATGATATATATAGGTTATAAATAAGGGGAAATAATGCAAGGGCGCCTGAGGGCCGTTTGCAATATTTTAAAATAGTTTTTTGATTTTAGTCCAGAATTTTGTTTTGGCAGCAAAATTAAACTGTGTGATTGAGCTTAACAGATTGTACATATCTACAAAAGCAAAACAACAACAACAATAACTTTGCATGCATGAGAGACTTCTGTTCAGAGAGTAAAATCCAGCTGACATCTGCCTGAATTCCCCGCTATTGAATTTGACACCTTGGTGCACGATCAATGCCAAGGATCAATGTTCGCCCCCTGCTGAAACAAACATTTTCAGACCACCTAGATTATAAATTATTTATTTCACTCATGAATTATAGACTTTGAGAGAGACAAAAACAAAATTGACTCCAAGTTCCCTCTCCAAAATCCCTCTCCTTGAAAACCACGTCAGCCTTGTTTTAATTTTTAGTAGTTAGTATTGAGAGCGTGTAATAAAATGCCCAACACCCCAAAGATTCAGTCAGGCAGAATCAGATGTTTACTTTTAACTACCTAAAGCCATTAAGTGTCTCTGTAATTGGATTCTCAAAAGAATGCCTGCTTAGTGCCCACAGCTCAAAGCCGACAACAAATGCACATATTTTCCATCATCATTGTATGTGTAAACTCACTCTTGAGCTTCCTTGATCCTTTCGTCTTCACATTGTGGAACGATTTGCATAGCCCCGCAGATGCACCTGCTGTGCTTTGTCTCCAAAATGTGTGTCTGACGCTCTCCGCATGCACTTATAACCACAGAGGAAGATAAGAAGCATTTTTTTTTTTGTGGCGAGCACCAGGAAAAGAGCATCAGAAGTATTCGCGTTTTTAAAATGAGTTTTTTTTCTGCTGTGATACCTCTGGGGCTCTGAGTCCACTTAACTGCAATGTCATTAGTTAGGATTTAAATGAGGACTTTGTTGTTCCGCAGTGCCATCCATTTAGACTTTAATTACAAACAGAATGTTTGGTGGCATCAGGGAACAGAATGCCACATTACACGCTGGATACATATTCTGTTGTGCTATAGTTGTGTGGATTTTGTGAGAAAAAAAATTAAGCTAAATATAATAGTATAATATTGATGTGGATGTATAGAAGTTGAGCCTCCAGCGAGCACATCACAATCATTCAACTCAATTATGCAAACAAATGTAAGGGATGGAGTATCAAGTAAAACGGCATAGGTTGACATTGTTTATTTATTAGTTTAGACATTCATGAAGCATTTCCTGTGTCTGGAATTAATGCAAGTGCGCCTGAGGGCCGTTTGCAATCTTTTAGAATAGTTTCTCAACTGGTGGGTCGTGACCCAAAATGCCCCGGAGGTTTTTTCTAATAGGGTCCCAGACAGCAGGGAAAAACAATGCTAAATGGAAAAATAACTTGCAACTAACAATATAATTGTGTGTGTAGGGTAGTGATATATAATTGTAAAAGGCAGTAAAAGAGTGTTCACCTTTATGCTTTATCTAGATTGACACGCAACATTACAAGGTAAAAAACATACTTAAATTGTAAATTTTTCCTATTCAGCTTTTGTCACATTATCTGTAAAACTACTTTGGATTATTATTTATTGTGCGGTCCCAGTTAGAGTTGAAACGTGACATCCGGATGTGACGTATAATGGCGAGCGATCTCTGCTTCAGCGTGGATAGTAAGGAGCTCCGTGGTCTCGCGTTGTGTCCAGTTTGTGCACATTTCTGCTTGTTTAATTTTAGTTTCTTCTGTATACGAACACTCTCTGCGTTTAAAACACTGACTAGCTCTTCTGGCACTGCAGGGTTGAGCTATTAAAAAAAACAAGCTCTAGGAGTCGCACGATAACTACGTACACGTTGCGGCATTAGTTTTGGCTTTTGTTCACACAGCGCTCGTCCCGGGTCGAACCCCGCAATGTTACTAGGTCCCCGACCCGGGTTCAAAATCGGTAAACAATTCCGGGATGTGGTTGCTTTCACACAGAAGGCGACCCGGCAATGTTCCGGGAATATTGCGGGTCCGACATGCAGTGTGAAAGGGGCTTAAGATTTAAAAAAAAAAAAAAACTTTTTTTTTTAGCAAGGAGGACACATTGAAGTGATTAAAAGTGAAAGCCATTTATAATGTTATAAAATATTTAAAATAAATGATGTTCTTTTGAATTTTCTGTTCAAATAATCCTGACAAACTATCATGCTTCCAAAAAAAATGTTAAGCAGCATAACTGTTTTCAACATTGATAGTAAAAGTGTTTCTTAAAGCAGCACTAGGTAACTTTTCAACCTTCATAATATATTTTCAAGACTCTTGTGATGATACATCGACTTACAATAGGTTGAATGACACGTCTGCCAAAGCTTGATGTGGTCTGTATCATTTTTAATCGTACTTTTAAACTTCGGGTTTCGGGTAGTAACCCGAGAACAAAAAGAACTACAAAATTCGACTGCTTTACGGCATATACGTTACTTCCACCAACACCCACACTTCCTTACATTCGGACGTGCGAGCCCAACTTTGTTCGTCGGATAATATATAGTCATGTCCGAAGCAGCAGAGACAAATAAGAAAGAAAAGGTTTTGTTGGAGGAAAGCAATAAGAGGAAACAAAAAAGTGATCGGATTAAAGGCAGGACGAGGATCAACACTGGACCAGCGTTTGCTCGTTGGCGTGAGCTGAAGGAGGCGCGCCCGACCGATGCTGTCATGCTTGTTACGGTGAGCTACAACTCAAACATTGAACTGAAGTATCATATAGATTCTGTAAAACGCTAACCAATAGACTACTATAATGACGCTGGCTTGTAAACGTGAGCATCGTGATTATTTGGCGTTTGAAAAAAATAAAACCCATGAAATTATATTCATATGACATGCTGAAACATGCCACTGACTGTACCTGGGATGAAGACATTTCACACGCGACGCCAGAAGAACACCTGCATGTGAACTCCTCCTGCAGTGTTCAGGGGAACTGTTAGTGCTATTACTTAGACCTAGTAACACCAACCCGCTTTTATAAAGTTATTTGGCCCGCGCCGCACCACTGTATATATTTTTACAACCCGCCCCGCACCCGCGACCATTAAATAGACATAACGGGTCCACGGGTTATGAGACGACCCGCGCATTACTAGTTCAGGGCTATCAGGGTTGTCATGTCAACAAATGCATGCGCGATGGCATCCCCTGTTGTAGGATGACAGCTTACGACAGTAGTTGAGGACATTGTTTTTTCCCAACTGTAGGGGGACCCCGAGAGCAAAAGTTGCCAAGTGCTGCTTTAAGAACCACATCGGCATATTAGAATGATTTCTGAATGATGTGATTTCTGATCATGTGACACTGAAGACTGCAGTTATGATGCCGAAAATTCAGATTTGTCACCAGGAATGAAAATATAATAAAAATAGAAAATATATTAAAATGTAAAACATTTTAAATTGTACAAATATTTTAAAATATTTGTACAATTTAAAATGCACTAACCGTTCTAATCACACCAGTGTGGTTGTATGCTCCAGGGACCAGCCAAGACCGATCACACTGGTGTGATCATACGTGTGAAAGGGTTAAGGATATTGTTGTGTGCTTTTGTAATTACTTAGGGTGTCCAATGTAAAACCTTGCACTAAGCCACATCTGGCCTCTACCTTCCATCACTGAGCACTTCTAAAAACTTTACACATTCAACCAGATTTCCTATTACTTAGATGGCCAAAGTGCCTATCTGATCCTTCACTCAAAAAGCTCCTGTAGCTCAACCACACGAACACAGAGTAATCCATCATGGAGATAGATATCGGTTCTCTCTTGTTCGCCACTCTGAGCGGAGAAATCTAACCAAAACTAACCGCACCTCTCACTTTTATGCAAATAGTCATAAGCTGGCCACTTTGCCTCTGGGTATACAAGTACAAAATTTCCACAACTCACCAAACGCAATTACCTGAGATATTGTTTGTTTGCTCATGATTACAAATGTCACCACAACACTAGCTATACATCATCAGACCAGACGAAATGGCAAGGAGTACAGAGCTGTGTTGGAATTCAATAGCAGTCTGCAGAGTGCGGAACAGTGTTAGCCTCAGATAACGTCAGTCAAAGGCTGCTTCTGCTTTATGCAGGCAAGCTTGTCTGACGCCCCTGAAATTGCAAAGAAGGATATTCAATAGGTTGTGGAGCACACAACTCTGCTGCATGTAATGAGTGCACCAGGCCCAGTGTCCCAATGTCACCAGTTGAGCAAGCCAAGTATACCCTGGCCTCTGGAAGGAATACATTTTGCCATTCTACTTTCATCAAAAACTGCATAGGAGTTTTTCTATGAAAGAGTCCTTTCAATTTGAAAAGATGTTTTAAAAGCTCATTTGTGTGTATTTTTGGACAAACATATAAAGCACACAGACCTAAAAATATATATTTCTTCAGTGCTGATAAGCTGAATTTTAAAGCAAATGTACAAGTCAATAGTTTCTAACTAAACAGCAGAATTTTTACATTCCCCCCTCCCATCTTTTCTAAGTGACGGGGGGAGATATATTGTGTTTAATACATCTTGTTAAGCAACAAATGGTAGAGTGGTACTTGCCAACTTGATGTTCTGCTTTAAATTTTGTATTTAAAATATCGATCTAATACAGGTTTAATCTGTAACGTTTTGGGTTCCGATGATGAAGATGATTCAAAATCAAAATCAAATAAAATGTATTAAACTATAATGCAAGCATCTACCAAACAGTGTGCATATAGCTATAAAAATACCAGACCACAGAATGAACCAAAATGAAGGACTAAAATACACAGTGATAATGAACAGAATACAAAGAGGTTAAATACCACGGTGACAAGCTGGTGGGAATAAAAAACTAAATACAATGAAAGTGAAATACATAATCACAGCAAAGTTTTGGCATTACTTTTCAATTGCTAAATGAAAAATAGAGCATACATTATAATAAAATATTTTTTAACTATAGCATGTTTTTTTTAATATATATATATATATATATATATATATATATATATATATATATATATATATATATATATATATATATATATATATATATTATGAACAAAAATGCTATAGGGAATGAATGATGAAAGAACTTCTAGACGAAAGTAACTAAACATGACAAGTGAATATAGCATCAGTTATTGACTCTAAAATGAGCATTCATTATTTCTGCATAATTAGCTGTGTTTAATGACCAGTGTTTCAAATGAGCAGTGAAGGAAATCACAACAGTAGTGCTTAGCAACCTCCTGTTAACTGTGACAATCGATTTAATAACGAATGAATGTGCTGAAAAGTACACAGCAACTACAAGTCATTAGTGTAGCTGATTTCAATTTTCCTCCACCATGGTTTGTCTGCCAGTTCACTGCTGGCCAGTATTAGCCAGAGATTAGCTTCAGATTCTCAGATTTGTGGGTTAATCAACCTCATTCACGTAATTGTTTCCCCAGCATGCGTGTTTAGCACCCATATTTGTTTGACTTGAGTGTGTGTGTGTGTGTGTCTTGCTGTTAATTGTATCAACAAGATTCGTTGTATTTGTTGCAAATATGCAAGGGAAAATCTGACTTTTTATTTATTTTACCTAAAATAAATTGCAAAAAAATGCAAAGTGCAAAAAACTAAAACTAAAAAACCAAACAAAAAAGGTTATAAATAGCACTTTCTCTTAATTTTCCTAAAAAAGTGAATGAGTGACTGGGATAAGTATTTGTTTCCCCTTATGGTTTACCAGTGGTGGACCTACTTTTATACATGTGGTGGCCAAGACTTTAGGGGGGTCTATAGACAGTGAAAGAATGATGTGTAATACTTAATTGTTTTAATTTTTTTTTACCAACATTGCATTCTAATAAATAAGCTACCAAAATTGTAGATAACAGTGAAATTTCACAATTCTCGATTCCAGCTTCTTCTTCCAACTTCTTCTGTTCATCTGTCACTTTAAATACTTCAGCTCTTTAAAGCCGGATGGATTTTAATTGGTTTGTCATTGTTTTTATAATTTATCTGCTTCTGAAAAATTCCGAAAGTGATGCCAATGCTATTGTTTCTCTGTGCCACTATAATTATAGTGGACTCTGCTATTCTTCTGCTAAATATTCTATATTTAGCTATATTTTTAATATTTAATTATATCTTTATCGTTATCGTTATTATACTTGGTGTGGACAGGCCTTCATGGCCTACAAAGCTACAATGTATTATTATTAATAATACTAATACTTTTAAATGCATTTCTTTATTTTATTTTCCACACTTTGAAAACTACAAGATATCACTTTATAAACGTTTTTTGAAGTTGTAAATAATAATAATAATAATAATACATTTTATTTATTAAGCACTGTGCTGTTGAATGGATTAAGCCAACATAAAAGTTTGTGTTTACATAATATGTGTGTGTACTGTGAATTATATATACACGTGTGTGTGTGTGTGTGTGTGTGTGTGTGTGTGTGTGTGTGTGTGTGTGTGTGTGTGTGTGTGTGTGTGTGTGTGTGTGTGTGTACTTGTATTTCTTACTTTGTGGGGCCCAGTGACCAGTAGCCCACCAACGGTGTGGGGCCCAACTACGTTGTGGGGCCCAAAATAGTGGGCCCCACACCGATTTCAATATAAACGGCCTCAGAAGCCTCTGCTGATATACCTCATGCTTTTTTTTTACTTTCCCCACAACGTGATAAAAACCGGTTTTGAGTGTGTAAGTGTGTGTGCTCTCTATCGCCCCCACAGCTGGGAACGGGTTACTGCAAGTTTACACACTCTGGGAAGTGTGTGTGGCTTTAGCCAATGAGAGAGGCCCATGCAGAGGCGGCCTCTTCATGGGGCTTTCTCATTGGCTACAGCCACACGAGGTCTAGTCTCTGCACAAGCACGTAGTCAAGCATATTGTGAGTGGGTTTTAATCTCAATAACATTAATTAAATTGTGTTTTGACTCTGTACAGACGGTAGAAACGCTTCATATGATCGAAGGTATATTATGTGACTATAATTGATATAGTATGGTGTATATTTCTACTCGTGTCGACAGAATGGGTTTTAATATAGGGTTTTAATCAGATGGCTAAAGTTAGCTGCAAAAGTTCACGGACTCGTTCACCGGAGGCATTTTAAACCGGAAGTTCCACGCGCTTGCACTACAGAGAGGACTGTCTTCAAGTGAGAAACAGGTGAGTGAAGTTATTTGACTTCGTACATGATATAGTTTTCAAAACTTACTCAATTTCGTAGCGCAACTAAATGATAATTATGACGTAACATTTTATTCAGTTCGATAGTGATAATGTTAGAGCTGATAATGCTAGTTCTAGATCGACAGCTCATCATGTTAGCTGCATTTGTATTGCTTTACATGATAATTTGACTCAGTTTCCTTTATAGTTTTCCAGAAATCCCCTTATATTAGTATGAAAACGATTTCACACGGTTTGTTTTTGTTTTCTTTAAGTTCATGTTTTAATTGGTCAGATTATTGTAGTTCACATGGCTATCTTACAGTATTTACAGTACGGATGAATAGATATAACCATCGTTATTTTTCACGATTAAGGCACTGAATATTAAATGACCTGAAATTGTTTAATTTATAGAGTTTTGCTCCATGCTCAATTAATATATTTTAGTTTGTCTGTGTAACGTTAATTGTTTTCACAGAGCCATAATGTTGAAAAGGAAGACAAGGATACGGCCTATTGATGATGCCAGGACACACATTCTGTCTTTAAGGAACAAGTCGGGGTTTATGGAGCGATTTTATTGATAGCAACAAAGGTATGGGACTGCATACTACACATGAATATCTCAGTAACGTTACTGTTCGTTTGCATACACTGACATGATAATGCATACTTTATAGTTGGGAAATGATAAATTAGTATTGGTTTTGTAAAAGTGTACACATTGTGTTACTTTCCTGAACTTTGTTGATTATCAGGATATCTGGGTCTTTAGTTGGAAAATGGTGCAGGTCTTAATGTTTTGGGAAAGTCTTAAAAATGGTACTAAAGTATTACATTGGAAGTTCTGATACCTGATTATAAAGGCAGTAAGCTTTAGTATCATGTTGGTGTGGTAATACAATCTGTATGTGAATTTTCCTTCCAGTTAAATTTATTTGTAATGATATGTCCTCATAGGTAGAGGGGTGTTTGCTACCCATCCTGTGGAAGCGGGGGAGTTTGTCCTGGAGTACAGGGGTGAACTCATCTCAGCAGAAGAATGCCAGGCCAGAGACTACACTGAGATACAGAGCACATTTCTGTTCGAGTTTGAGTGGCAGAAACGTCACTGGTGGTGAGCATACATACATGTACAGCAGGACTAGTCTTTGAATCGCACATGGCTGGTGGACAGCAGCAGTTCATTCAGTGATAAGTCCTTCTGTCCCCCTGCAGTCAGTCATTTTATGGGTGGTGAAATATGGTATTGTAGTTTTCTTTTTCCTTTCAGTATCGATGCATCTAAAGAAGACGGATCCCTTGGAAGATTAATTAATGACAACCACAAATCTCCAAACTGCACCATGAAAAAAATCGTAGTAAATGACAGGCCACATTTGTGTCTGTTTGCTGTGAAGAAAATTTAAATAGGAAGTGAAATCGAATACAACTATGGTGATTCACAATGGCCATGGCGTAAGAAGGTGAGCTGGTTAGATTAGGCATACTGATTTCATATTGAAAAAGTGCTGAATAGCACAGCTATGTCTGTTTTCTAAACATTTTATTTAATTATAAACTGTATATTAACCTGGTTATCTATATGGGATGTCATATATTTATGATCTGTTTCTTAGACTGTTTTTTGTCTTATTTCCAGGGGCCAAAGCAGCAGACTTGTGCTCTAAAGACCAAAACGTCCCTCACAGATCAGTCTTCCCATGATGCCTCACACACAGATGCTGCCGTCACACAGGTAAAGGAGTAATGTCGACACTCATCACAAACTATACTAGTCTTGCCCTCATGCTGCATGTCAAACTCACACACACGTTTCTAGTCTTGGCCTTATGGGGCCCTCACACACACACATGTTTCTAGTCTTGGCTTTATGGGGCCTTTACTGAAATGAATGGATTCACAGCTAAGCTCACACACACACGTTTCTAGTCTTGGCCTTATGGGGTCCTCACACACACACACACGTTTCTAGTCTTGGCCTTATGGGGCCCTCACACACACACACATTTCTAGTCTTGGCTTTATGGGGCCCTCACTGAAATGAATGGATTCACAGCTAAGCTCACACACACACACGTTTCTAGCTTGGCCTTATGGGGTCCTCACACACACACACACGTTTCTGATCTGGCCTTATGGGGCCCTGACGTATGGATCTCACTGTAAGTGAATTCACATCACTGGGACAGGACCTGTCAGTATTTAAATAGTGTTTCTGCAGGTGTAACTCAACACTTCTCTAGCGGCTGCATGCTCTGAATGAATATTTTGGATGTAACTCATTGCAGCATCAGATTTGTTGCTTTGACACTTGTGTTATCTCTAGAAAAGATGAGTGTGTGCTCTGATATTTCAGCTGTGCTAGAAGAGAAACTCATGTTTTCACACGAGAGAACTTAGTCACATGTAAATATCTGAAAACATTACAAAAAATGATCAGTTCTTCATTGGTTTCTGTTTATTGTCTTATTTCCAGGGGCCAAAGCAGCAGACTTGTGCTCTAAAGACCAAAACGTCCCTCACAGATCAGTCTTCCCATGATGCCTCACACACAGATGCTGCCGTCACACAGGTAAAGGAGTAATGTCGACACTCATCACAAACTATACTAGTCTTGCCCTCATGCTGCATGTCAAACTCACACACACACACGTTTCTAGCTTGGCCTTATGGGGTCCTCACACACACACATGTTTCTAGTCTTGGCTTTATGGGGTCCTCACTGAAATGAATGGATTCACAGCTAAGCTCACACACACACGTTTCTAGTCTTGGCCTTATGGGGCCCTCACACACATACACGTTTCTAGTCTTGGCTTTATGGGGCCCTCACACACACACACGGTTCTAGTCTTGGCCTTATGGGGCCCTCACACACACACACACACGTTTCTAGTCTTGGCTTTATGGGGCCCTCACTGAAATGAATGGATTCACAGTTAAGCTCACACACACACACACGTTTCTAGCTTGGCCTTATGGGGTCCTCACACACACACACACGTTTCTGATCTGGCCTTATGGGGCCCTGACGTATGGATCTCACTGTAAGTGACTTCACATCACTGGGACAGGACCTGTCAGTATTTAAATAGTGTTTCTGCAGGTGTAACTCAACACTTCTCTAGCGGCTGCATGCTCTGAATGAATATTTTGGATGTAACTCATTGCAGCATCAGATTTGTTGCTGTGACACTTGTGTTATCTCTAGAAAAGATGAGTGTGTGCTCTGATATTTCAGCTGTGCTAGAAGAGAAACTCATGTTTTCACACGAGAGAACTTAGTCACATGTAAATATCTGAAAACATTACAAAAAATGATCAGTTCTTCATTGGTTTCTGTTTTTTTGTCTTATTTCCAGGGGCTAAAGCAGCAGACTTGTGCTCTAAAGACCAAAACGTCCCTCACAGATCAGTCTTCCCATGATGCCTCACACACAGATGCTGCCGTCACACAGGTAAAGGAGTAATGTCGACACTCATCACAAACTATACTAGTCTTGCCCTCATGCTGCATGTCAAACTCACACACGTTTCTAGTCTTGGCCTTATGGGGCCCTCACACACACACACATGTTTCTAGTCTTGGCTTTATGGGGCCCTCACTGAAATGAATAGATTCACAGTTAAGCTCACACACACACACATTTCTAGCTTGGCCTTATGGGGTCCTCACACACACACACGTTTCTGATCTGGCCTTATGGGGCCCTGACGTATGGATCTCACTGTAAGTGACTTCACATCACCGGGACAGGACCTGTCAGTATTTAAATAGTGTTTCTGCAGGTGTAACTCAACACTTCTCTAGCGGCTGCATGCTCTGAATGAATATTTTGGATGTAACTCATTGCAGCATCAGATTTGTTGCTGTGACACTTGTGTTATCTCTAGAAAAGATGAGTGTGTGCTCTGATATTTCAGCTGTGCTAGAAGAGAAACTCATGTTTTCACACGAGAGAACTTAGTCACATGTAAATATCTGAAAACATTACAAAAAATGATCAGTTCTTCATTGGTTTCTGTTTTTTTGTCTTATTTCCAGGGGCTAAAGCAGCAGACTTGTGCTCTAAAGACCAAAACGTCCCTCACAGATCAGTCTTCCCATGATGCCCCACACACAGATGCTGCTGTCACACAGGTAAAGGAGTAATGTCGACACTCATCACAAACGATTCACGCTGACCTGTACTTTATGTTGTTGCACTCCCATGACAGAAAGATGCTCTCAATGCTTTTGTGATGTAGTCAGAGTTTCTCATTGGGAAATGTGGTAGACTTCTGATTGAGGAAACAGTTCATCTTTTACAGACAGATACCTTTCTAGTCTTTCCCTCATGCTGCATGTCAAGCGTTCACACACTAGGGCTGGGCGATAGCTAAAAAAAATAAATTGTCAATTTGTATTGTCTATGTTTGCAATAATAATTTTGATTTTGAGTTTGATTTTATTTTGCTCCTGTTAAAAACAACAAAAGCTATTTAGATAAAACTACATTAAATATTTCATGATACGAGTATTTTAATGTTTTTAAATGTACTTTAATGTAGATTTTTAATTTCATCTTTAAAAAAAAAAAAGCTAAACTTGCAAATTACAAACAATATGACAAAAACAGTGCATTATTTTTCAGCAATAGGTCTATTTAACAGTAGCAAGTCAAGAAAGAAATTAAATCAAATATATATAAAATTAGTCTTCCCTCTACAAATTAACTATAGACTGATTCCTAATAAATATATTTAAGTTATTTAACCAAGCATGGGGTGGTTTTCTATTTTTCATTGTTGTTTGATTAACATTAAATCACAGAATATTAGGTCCATTTTAAGACCTGCACGGATCAGTTTTTTCAACTGTACACGTTCACTAAAGACGTCATGCCTGTGTTTACCTGAATACTCAACAGGACGTGCATTTTTACATATGTTTGACCCATTTTTCAAACCCTTTAATTTGCGAGAGAACTGAATCGTGATCGTATGTTGTCTGCAAGGTGTTTGCGCGCGCTTCAGGTCAGAGTCCGGCTTGAGCACGTCCTGCGCCACACTATTATTTCTCTCATGCATGCATGTTTCTTTCATTTTCATGTGCTGCGCATATATATTTAACTCTTCTGCACTATAAGACCCTTCTGAACTATATGTGTTATCGGGTAACATTCTTTGGGAAAGTATGCTTGAATTTGAAATATTCAATATTCATGATATTTTCAACATTTACATTGTTGTCAAAATTATTGCAAATATTCAATATATCGCCCAGCCCTATCTCTCACACACATTTCTGGTCTTGGCATTGTGGGCCCTCCCTCAAATGCTTGCTCTAATGTTAACCTAGCTGTTTGTGCTGATATTAATTCGTAATGTGTATTTATTTTGTTTAATTATCTTTAGGCATTGACTATGAAAGGGTTTGCCCTAGTGAACTATCCTGATAGCGATGAGACGGATGAGGATTATATTAAAGACAGCCCTCCCACTCCACACTGGGAAGATGTTCAAATGAAAATGAGGAATGGAAACATTCAGGTGTGCCTCAGATACAGTACTTTAAAATGCTGCTGTAATGTTTTTATAAATAGACTGTAATCCATAATGTATTGAAATTCAAACTCTTTTTTTGCAGATGGTTGGAGTAGCTGATTTTTCTGATCCTCTGTTTGGCTCGAGTGAGAGTATAGTAGAAGAAACTGATGAGGATTCTAGTCTGCAGTCAGACAATGAAAACATTGTGGTATGCCTCTGACACTGGTACTATTTCTACCAAAATATTTCCCCTGTAAATGATTTCAATAGAATGAACAAAATGCTTAATCATGCATTACGTAATTCCCTTTTTGCAGATGGATAGAGTACTAGATTTTTCTACTCCTCTTAATGAATCAAGTGATGACAGCACGGACAAGCCATCTACTTCTATGTCTGGAATGGCTTCACAAAGGCCGAGGAGAAACCGTCCTGTAAGCCTCATTTTTTTTTATTCATTACATCACTTAATGGTTAGTGCTACCCAAACCCTCATTCACTTGCTTTTGTTAGTAAACCTGGTATTAGTTATTGAGGGAAGTGACCTTTAAAGGTTCTGTAAGAATGTGAACTACTCTACTAGGGATGTCACTGGAAATGTTCACACCAGTGAATAAACTGGCAACTACAGCGGTATTACCAGTAACAGTGGTGGTGGGGAGGTATATTTTGGATATAACATGCAGGCATCAGGGAGCCATATTAGTATGAGGGCTATTACAATTAATTTTGAAGGCACGCTTGCATTTCACCTTCGATTTTGCAATCATGCGAACTTGTATGCCTACTCTGTGTAAAAGGAGTGTCGGCAAGATAAGATATGTCAATGATGCTCAGGAGCTACTTCGTCACTGTCTTGTGAGTCATCTGTCTTGAAGGCCCTGATATACTACAAGCGAAATCGAAGAATGAACTGTGACGTCATTTTAAATGAAATCAAGCCAAGAAAAAGTTTTCGACTCGTGAGCTGCAGGTTGCCTACATCTGACCTGAGATCTCCAGAAACCTTTGCCTTAAATACAGTTTATAGTTAAACTATGGTACTAGTAACTTTAGTTCTCTCCACATCATCAACCTGATGCCAGTCAATTGTTTCTCCAAATAATATTGATAGGGGTGTCTTTTTCTGCTTTACTCTATATTTGGCACACTTGTTTTGTTTTTAGTCTCCTCGTCTAATCTTTATTAACAGTACATTTCTAATTTAATTTACTTGGATTAAAGGTACTCTACATTTGACCAAGTGCCCCTATAGACTTTGTCATCCCACTATGCAATGGTCAGGAGGAGTGGATCTCCACAGCCATTGTGTCCTTTAGCAAAATGCTTTATCCCATTGCTCCAGGGCTATTGCCACTGTAATGTGTACTGTAAGTTGCTTTGGGGAAAAAGGACGCACATTAAATAGAGCTACCAGTGGGAGTGTTAGTCTGATTTAAACCGGCTCACTCTACCACTGTAGAATTATGGAAATCATGTGAAATTTATTGTTCAATTAAATGTTTATTTGTATAGCGCTTTTTAGAATACATATCATCTGCAAGCCATATACTGAATATTTATAAAACTTGTGCTGTTGATCATTGCTTCTTATGTCACCATGACAAAGATGTTATGCATGATAGATCCTAATCCAGTCAGTGTTGCTTACAGTTCATTTATATTTTGATGTCTCTTTCTTTAATAAACTTTAGTTTTCTTTGCACTCAGATGACTTTATTCCAGAAGCACAGGAGACTGAAGTTGAGGACCGGGTGGCATCCATGCATGAACCTACATCCACAGTGCATACCCAATACCAGAGGAAGTCGGCAAAAAAAGAGGTGCGCTTAGAGCAGTGTTCATTTTGATAGCAAATTTTTATTTAGTTTTAGTCTTTTGATTAAAATGGCATTTATTCGTCATATTTAAGTCACCCGAATTGTTTTTAGTTTTAGTCGACTAAAATCTAATGAGTTTAGTTAAATTGTAGTGCATTAACTGAGCAT
The DNA here is from genome assembly GCF_024679245.1 of Pseudorasbora parva. Taxonomy (NCBI): domain Eukaryota; kingdom Metazoa; phylum Chordata; class Actinopteri; order Cypriniformes; family Gobionidae; genus Pseudorasbora; species Pseudorasbora parva. The sequence goes on from NC_090182.1 coordinate 17,558,014, forward strand.
TTAAGCATTACATGACCAACTGTTATTGAATACACTTCAAAACTGACCGTGAATTGTTGATCGGTCAAGTGCAAAAATACATGAGCTCAATTAACTTTTTTATTTAAACCTATATAGTATTTATAATGTTGTATTTCTGTTTTAGTTAGTATATCAAGTTAAGCAAAAGCTTAAAATAAGTTTTATAAGTCTAAGGCAGGTGACTGTTGGTTTGTGATGTTCTGCGCAGTCCTTATGACTCTGCAAAGCCTTTCTATCAGCTGCAGAGCATGCAGTACTTGAGGACACGCTGGTATGGTATGGAGGGAGCTCTGCAGCTGATAGAAAGGCTTTGCAGAGTCATAAGGACTGCGCAGAACATCACAAACCAACAGTCAACTGCCTTAGACGACACATTTACCTCCTGTTGCCTGCTGAAAGTACACAACATTCTGAAGGACTCATATCACACTGCCCATCATTTGTTAGAATGGTTGCCATCTGGAAAACGCTATAGATTAGGGGTGTCCATGGTTAACTGATTGACCGATTAACCGTTAAAAATTGCGTAACCGAGTGAAACATTTTGCTCGGTTAAGTGGCGTCAATGACGTGCCTTGAATTTAATTGTAATATATGTTTGCACCCCTATAGACCGCCAGAGCGCTCCCAGACATTTGTAGTATCCATAGGGTTAGGGTAGTATCCACAAGAAGTCATGACCAGCTTTCTAAGCGGGCAAAGAAAGCGTGGGAGCACTTTAAAAATGAGAGTGACGGGGCGAAATGCAAGTATTGCAATGCAGTGCTTACCGCATTTTTCAGGCTATAAGTTGCTCCGGAGTATGAGTCGCATCAGTCAAAATATGCGTCATGAAGAGGAAAATAACATACGTCGCACTGGACTAAAAGTCGCATTAGGGCAGAAGCAGAGCGGGAGCCGCGCGCGCTGGGCATAACGGATCAGAAGAAAGAAAGTTTGAAGTGAGAAACTTGTGAATGACTAGAGAAAAGTAGACGTTACTTTAACTGTAATGAAGAAAACAAAAAAGCTGATCGCGGACTGAAAGCAAGATGGCCAGAGCTGAAGGGACGAGTCCACAGATGCTTGAACTCTGCCGGGAGAGGCTCATCAGCCGCGCGAGTCAAGCGCATAGGTCAAACGCTGTGTCTGTGTGAATCATTCTCGGCTGCATATTTTACTAACGTTACATGCCCTAATCATGCAGGCGCCCTCGCGGCCACTCGCATTGCTCGTGAACTGGAGCGCATCTCATCCTAATTTAACGAAACTCAGCGTACGCCTCGCAGACATGAAATAGATCTTAAGAAACTTGAAATGTCTTTTAACAATTTAAAACGAAAAGAAATAGGCTACTCTCTGATTGTGTAATCCATGATGTGCATTTCTCTCTATAGGCGCGTTCACTACGGAGATGGTGGTCGTCAAATTAATAAGCTAAAAATAACCCTGACGCACACTATGGTTAACCGAGTATTAACCGCTAAGGGCCTCGGTTAACGGTTAATGAAAAACTTGAAAACGTGCAGCCCTACTATAGATCTATCGAAGCACGCACCACAAGATTAAGGAACATTTTTATCCTAAAGCTGTCACATTGCTGAACAATGAACTGAAAACACCCCCCAAATACAATACTTTATTGACATGTAAGAACCATGCATGTGCAGTAATGTTTTGAGGACTTTATTTAATTTATTGAATGCGAAATAGAATATAAGCAATTTATTTCTTTTTGTGCAATATGGCCTTTGTTTGAACACACTTATTTTTCTTTTCTTAACTTTAACTGTATACGGTGGAAAGTACATAATTTCATTTGATTGTTTGTACAATGACAATAAAAAATAATCTAAGCAAACTTGTTTTTTATGTTTAGATTTTTAGAATAGATTTCATCCTAAAAGTCCAGAATGCACAAAGGGAAGATTATGCATATCATGTCCATATGCATATTCCCATTTAAGTCATACTGCTGTAACAGGACAATACATAAAATATGAGATATGACCTGTAAAATTCATTGGTAAAAATCAACTATCCTTGTCTTGTTTTAAAATAAAAATATCCGTTAAAAAAAGTACATTTGGCAAATTGTACAAACTACTTTATGTAGACGGTCTTGTAATGCTCTAATGAGTTAGGTGAAACATTACTTGGTTAACAGAATGCCTAAAGGGGACCATCAAAATAAAGCGCTTCTACACCTTTTACTGGATTGCTCTTCTTCATCGTTATTATTATTATTATTATTATTATTATTATTATTAGTCAAGTTTTATTCCGAAAATGTCAGATGTCACTTGTGTGATAATCCAATAGTATTTCAATTCAGATTAAGATTTAAAATTCCTAAGATTAAGACATAAACCTAAACTTATAACATGTTGTTTTCATGCGTAGGTAAAGAATCTGCTATCAGAAGAAGCTGGACGGCTGATGAATGTGCTGCAGTAGAAAGGCACCTGAGGAGCTTCATTGTGAGGAGCAGAGTTCCAGGGAAAATGGAATGTCAGCGCTGTGTAGATGCTGAAGCTCAAGCTTTAGCAAATAAAGACTGGAAGGCGGTAAAATACTTTGTCAAAAATCGTATTTCGGCCTTAAGAAGAAAGGTAGAGTGAAATAAAGGTATATCAATTTATTTCCACTAGCTTTTGCACCGGGACATGTGTTCTAAGTGTTTCAAGTAAAAAACAAACACAAAAGTTTCATTGTGTTATCCTCTTAACGGGTTAGTTCACCCAAAAATAAAAACAATTCCTTATTTGCTCTCCTTTGCCATTTCAAACCCATAAGAAGTGTTCACCTTTGGAACACAAATGAAGATCTTTTAAATGAAACCCGAGATATCTGTCCCTCCATTCATTGTAACAGCAACAAAACTAAGGAAATGCATAACTATCCGTTCATCCGAAACGTTGGAGCTTTAGAACATTTATAATGTAGATGTAATCCATGTGGTTTAATCCCAATTTTATAAAGGGATGTGAATGCTTTGTATGTGCCAAGAAAGTCTTTGTCAATATATCTTTACCTCCATATAGGTTTGCGTTCATGAGTAAGCCCCGACTGTGTTGTGTTGATCTGTGGAAGTGAAGACAGATCTTTTTGGCACAAAACATTCACATCACTCCATAAAATGGGGATTAAACCTCTGGGGTCACATGGATAACTTTTTTTCTTTTTTTTTTATTGATGAACAGTTTTTAAATGGAAAGATGGAAATCTCTGTTTTGTTCAAAGATCTTCAGTTGTGTTGTGAAGAACACGTTTCTTATGGTTTAGAGCGTCTTGAGGGAGTGAATGATGGCCGGATGTTCATTTTGGGGTGAACTAACCCTTTAAAATTCTTTGTTGTCTTGCACTAGATCCAGTCAAATGTCTTTGAGACTGTTGACTCTTGCATTGTAATGCATTCTGTTTCTGATAGCATGTTTATGTACCCTGTTACACTGGGTACAAAAATAAACCTTTTGGTCAATGTAAAATGTTGTCAGACCTGTTTTTGTATGAAACCGCCCATTGCGTACTAAATACATATCCATTGAGGACATATGTTGTAAAGTTGTTTTTTTAAATCCAGTGTTTTGTGTAAAATATTACTCCCTGTATTAGTGCAATGGTTCCACAGGCTCTTAAAGTCTTTGTTCATTAGATGAATACTGAGTCCTCATTTTAAAGAAGTAAATTATCTTTAGGCCGCAGTGAACATGACTAGCTAGGAACACAAAACTTCATTAGAAATGTAGGAAAAATAACCATTGGACAAAACTCCCTTCAGTAAAACTGCATCGATAAAGCTCAGGGGATTGAATTAACTCCTCTGCATTACAATTATATTAAAATACCTGATTTTCACTCACACAATTTAATGACCAATACAATGCAGGCAAAGTTCTAGTTCTGCAAACTAGTTTATAAACTGATGTATACAAGTCTCTGGATTGGCAATTTGTTTATTTTGAATGCCATTATAATGCCTTAGATAATGCAGACATGTGTTCAGATTCATTTAGAGGATATCAATTATAATCTAAAACTGTTTCTATGGTAATCTAGGGCAAATAATGAAGAAGTAGTTGATATGTCCAGATAGTGACTTTGGTCCCTGCTAAGATATAAAGACTAGAAATATGTGTGTATCCGTGAAGGGGGACCCCACAACTCCTAAATGTTAGATTAAGACCCCACAAGTGACCCAAAAACGCATGTGGAAGAAATTTAGTTGGAATTTAGCTATATTGAAGTGATATTTCTTATCAGGAATTTTTTGTTATCTTGCTTGATTTTTTATAAGGCTCTAGAACCACTGGAAATGGTGGACCCCACAATTGGGCCAAAAACGTGGGTCCCCCTAATGTGATAAAAACAAGTATGTGTGTGTGTGTGTGTGTCTAGATTAGGGATGCACCGAAATGAAATTCTTGGCCGAAGCCGAAACCGAATAATAATGAAATGCTTGGCCGAAGACCGAAGGCCGAATACCGAACACGGTGTTTCGCATTTTTTCCATTTATTTGGCAATTTTTTTTTACCATTACAATAATTAAATAGTAAAAATTTGCTTTTTACTATTTTGTGTTGCTTTTCAGAGAAATAAATCAAATAACAAAAATACAATTTCAAAATATTTATTTAACACTGAATTTTTTTTAACATTCCAGCAGATATTATACAAACTAAGCACAACATAACTTAAAATAAATAATTAGTAAAATAAAAAATATATTTTTATTTGGCCATCTTAGAAGCCCCCCTTCTTGAATAGCCTATGTTAGGCCTATAACTGACTGCTGAAAGAATGTAACTCTGTATGTCTACAACAACTAATGTGCATTGAATAGTGCAAAAAATGTGGATGAACCCACAACAAATAAATAACTGTCTTAGACATAAGCCTACTTAGCCTACTTCTTCAGGAAAAGTGGCAGGTTCTTCTTTATGAAAAGTAGCTTCTCTGCTTTCTCACATGAAAGTCGGTTCCTCTTCTCATCGATGACATGAGCACTAAATTTCAGCACTAAACAGTGCTTCCACACTGCTGACATGTTTGCTGCATAAAGCACGCAGCTCTCACTCTACGTGGGTTACTTTTTGATCGCGTCATTAAAAACGTCATTGTTCGGCCAAAATTATTCGGCCTTTTTACTTATTCGGCCGAATGCCGAAAGTGCTTTTTTTGGCTATTTTCGGCCGAATAATTTCGGTTGCCGAATATTCGGTGCATCCCTAGTCTAGATGTCTGTGTATAGACACACACACACACACACACACACACACACACACACACACACACACACACACACACACACACACACACACACACACACACACACACACTTTAACTACGTTACAATTTATTAAACACTGTGCTGTTGAAGAACCAAAATAAAAGTTTGTGTTTACATATATGTGTGTGTGTACTGTGAATACACACACATACATGTATATATTTAAGAATATTCTTATATTTATATATTTCTTAAATATATACATGTATGTGTGTGTATTCAAACATAATGATTATACACAGTACACACACATATATTATGTAAACACCAACTTTTATTTTGGATGCGATTAATTGCTATTTATTGAATTGACAGGAGAATGTTTTTCAGTCCTTTAACTTTTTCTAAAAAAAGTATTTTTTAAATCAATGTGTTACTTGCTTGTGATTGTTTGTATATACCAACAATAAAAAATAAAATAAATAAATACATAAAAATCGACTTTTTTAAGTGGTGTGAGATTTATTTATTTATTACTGAGGGTAAAAGCAAGGGTACTCACCCTAATGCCACCATAAACTAATAAAGATTCACGCTGCTCTCTCTCATGCCATGAACGATGGTGACCAGGATCTCCCATTTCTGTACAGAAGATATCTGCTAGTATGTAGGCTGCATCAGTAATCACTATGAAGGCACTTGTCATTAGCACTTCAAGCAGTTCAGAACTCACTTTTACCTTGTAGGATGCCCTCTGTACTCTACTGCAACTGCAGTCGGACTTCACTACTGAGTTAATTGGCAGACAGCGATCAGGCTGGTCGAACAGATGCCAGGTACATGCTATAAATAGATAAATAGGGCTCCTCTCTTATGATGCACTCCCAGCCACACCACCTTGCTTGCATAATGGATTTATGCTAATGCAGCTCACCATGAGGAATGCGCAGGTAGGGTGCACACATTTCGCCTCCTGAAGTAAAATAAATAAATAAATCAAAGCACAAGAAAGCATTAAAGGATGCAGGCATAATTTATCACACTGGAGATGTGGATGTCGTCACAGGACTGTGTGAAGTATACGGGACATACATTTCTCCCACTTAACTAAGACTAAGATGAACTAGAAGCAAATCTGTCGAGCCAGCCGGTGGTGTCCTCCTTCAAATATCCACTGCAGCAACGTTAGGAGAGAGCGTATTGAACATAAGTGATGCAGTCAGCCATTTTTGTTAAACAGTCAACGTTTGGTACTTGAGCGTAAGAGTGTAAATTTTATGTTACAATACTTTCTCTTTTTCCATATTAATATACAGCGATATTTGTATGTTAATATCCCTTGTGTGTCTTCAAGTGTGATGCTCTCTCTCGCAAGACTCCCTGCTCTATTATACTGAGATGTGTGCTCCACTGAACTGCCAACTATTGCATTTATAAGACAAAGGCTGAATCCGAAAATGCCCCCTAAACACTCAATCACTATTTCCTATGTTAGTCCACTAATACAGTTCACTTTAAGGAGTAAATGAAAATGAGTGAGGGAATTCAGACAGCCGTTGAGTATACATCAGCTGTAGATTCGGTGCAATGTGTGATAGAATGAGTACACTCAATAACATCCTCTATGGTTTCGGACACAACTACAAATATCTGTCTCCTCAAATACTGGCCTATTTGAGTGGTGAATAATTTACACTTTAGATTAGGGGATGCAGAAAGTGTTGTAAATTATTTATTCATGCGTTTACACATCATCTATAACAGGTGTTGAACACTGTAGCGTGTACTGTAGCATAAGTGATGACTGGCGAAGGTATAGACCGCTGTCTTCTCTGACTCACATGGAGTGTGGACCGCTGTGAAGCTCCTGATGTGAGCTTCAGTGGAAGGTAAAACCGGTTCACATTATCACAGATCCCACACGGAACGCAAGTCTATGCTGATGAGTGAAAGGTTTTATCATAACCCACTGCAGTCCCATGACAGTAAATCATTTAGAAATGTTTATCCCCTTGAAAACAAATAAATGACTCTTAAACATACATTTTAACATCTTGCATGTTTGTGATTTTGAACACAGACCAGCTGACAACTTAAAGATAAGTCGATACATTATAAACTGAACATTTACTAATGGTTTGTTTATCATTTGTCCAATATCAACCATTGTTTATTAAAATAAAACAATTTTTACATAAATACTTCAATGATTTATAAGTGATAAATAATGTATCAACTCATCAAACATCTACTATTGATCTGTTCTGATTTAATTCCTGATTTACATTTTTTAAAAGATAACTTACAGCGCATTTGTAAATCGTTAGCATACCACTTATAAGTTATAAAAATATAGTCATGTTTTGTAAATGATTAGTTCATTACTAACTAAAAACGTATATAAGTGACTTATAATATTATTATAAAGTGCTACCATCATACTGGTTGAGGACAAAAAAGAGTTCTCCCAGGGATCCTCTCAGACATCACTGATGCTCACTTGACTGTCTGTCTGTCAGATTTGACCTCTGTCTTCTAAGACCCACCTGTCTGTCTGAACAGAACAGGACTGACATGTCAGATTAAGCTATGACAGTTGTCTAGAAGAATTGCTAGTGTTACATTCAGCTCCTGCAGCATGTGTCATGTGTAAGACTCATGTGACTGACTGTAGGCAGTAGTGTGTTTAAGGCCTCTAATTTATGAGAACATGAAAAAAATTAACTTCACTAGACCCCTGGAGGTGTGCTGTGGTATCTAGCATAAATATGTTAGCAGCATATCCTATAAATCCTGTAAGTTGTAAGGTGGGGCCTCCATGGATTTTACTTTTTTTGTCCGATTTGTTCAGCGCATCCCACAGATGCTCGATTGAATTGAGATCTGGGGAATTTGGAGGACAAGTTAACACCTCAAACTCATTGTTGTTCTACTCAAACAATTCTTGAACTATTTTTGATTTGCTGCAGGGTGCATTATCCTGTTGAAAGAAGCCATGGCTACCAGGAAATACCATTCCATGAACAGGTCTGCAACAATGCTTAGGTAGGTAGTACATGTATCATCAACATGGACGGCAGGACCCAAGGTTTCCCAGCAAAACATTGTCCAAAGCATCACACTGCCTCGACAGGCTTATAATGCAACTTGGTGCCATGAGTTCCCCAGGTAAGCCGTGCACACGCACCCGACCATCTATGTGATGTAAAACAATACGTGATTCGACCAGGCCATGATTTTTTGTCGTTTGGGTTGCTCGGCTATTACAGGGTATTTTTATGTATGCAGCAGCATACAAATTAAGTTCATTCATTGAACAAACTGTAACTTATTTATTTAAAGAAACAAAGAAATTAAACAAATGCAATTTTCATTATGTCTCTTCAAAATAATGATTTTATGTTAGTGACATGACACAATATACGATTTTTTTGATTAAAATATAAAAAAAATTCATTAGAACATTGTTGACTTGTGTACTTACATTATCCCAAATGTTTCCAAGAATGTTTAAATGTAGAGAAATAAGCTATTTTAACCAGGACACGGATTGTGTCCTTGTCTGGGAGTCATCTATCATAGCATTGAGAGGAGCATGTTCAGGTAATCAACCAATCAGCGCAAGTAGCTGGAATATACTATTATTGCCAAAAGTTTTGGATTTTGTATGTGTGCATGTTTTGGCTTTACATGCACATATAATCCCTAGGGTTAAATATGGAGTTGGTCTACCCTTTACAGCTCTAACAGCTTCAACTCTTCTGGGATGGCTTTCCACAAAATTTAGGTGTATATTTATGGAGATTTTTGACCATTCTTCTAGAAGTGAGTGAGGTATGGCACTGATATTGGACGAGATAGCCTGGCTTGTAGTCTCTGCTCTAATTAATCCCAAAGGTGTTCTATCGGGTTGAGGTCAGGAATCTGTGCTGGCCGGTCAAGTTCCTCCACACCAAACTTGCTCATCCTTGTGATGTAATGATTGGTTTTAATGCTAAGACAAAAGCTGAGATCCAACAAACTGTAATAAAACTATAAAACGCTAGCCTAGAAATCTAGACGCACCCTAGCGGCGGCAAATTTAATTTGCCCGCAAGTGTGGTCTAGCAACTCTCAATTCCTATCTGAGCTGTATTCCTCAGAATCTGGACGGCCCAATCACATCGTGTAGGCTATAGAGTCGGCGGGCGGGGCCATAATGACGACGGCCGAGTTGCGTTTGCGTGCTAGTAACACAGTCTTCTAGTCAACACAGAAACTGGCGAACGGCGGCGGTCTTTCGAATCAGCTCTGCCCGCGCCTCCGGAAGACTTGGAGTTAAGCTTTCCTCTGAGAAAAGAACAAAGAGTGGCACTGAAGTCATTATTAAAAAGGGAAGATGTGTTCGGAGTTTAGCCGACCGGATACGGCGAATGTTTAATCAGTCAGCGAGCTCTGCTTCACCTTCATGTTGCTCCGGTTGGTTTAGCGCTATCCTATTGCGTGCAGAGGGAGTTTGAAAGACAACCGTTTATCCCGCCCCTTGGATTGAGCCCCGTCTATGGTGAGTTTCCAGACCAAACATCTTGATGTGGGTCTGGCTTGTCAGGCTAATAAAACGCACTAATCTGGAGAGATCTCAGAGAAAGAGTGTACCCCATCTCCCTCTCCCTCTCCCTCTCCCTCTCCCTCTCCCTCTCCCTCTCCCTCTCCCTTCCCTTCCCTTCCCTTCCCTTCCCTTCCCTTCCCTTCCCTTCCCTTCCCTTCCCTTCCCTTCCCTTCCCTTCCCTTCCCTTCCCTTCCCTTCCCTTCCCTTCCCTTCCCTTCCCTTCCCTTCCCTTCCCTTCCCTTCCCTTCCCTTCCCTTCCCTTCCCTTCCCTTCCGATTCAAGTCACAGACAGTTCTCTAATAATGTCTATATACCACTTATGATGTACAGTATCTTGTGAATCTATTGTTTTTTCCCTTGCATGTTTTGCTATCATTTTAAATGTATCAGTGTGATTGGTAAAAAGGTCTCATTTTCACTCCAGCCACTGGTAGTATGAGAAAGACGCAAACTTATGAGAATTGTGTACTTCTTTTTTGAGTGGTGTCTCTTCAAGATATCTGACCTGATATCTGACTCCACCGAAACCAGGTGTTTGTGTGGTAAATATTTAACTCTTTTTTCTGGGTATTAAAGGAAGGGTGGAAGAGCTTTCATTGAGGAAATTCTGTAGCCAGAAACCTCTCATGCAGTGCTGTGTCAGTGAAATAAAGACAGAAGTAATCCCAACTTTTCCCTCAAAGTTGGGAGCATGAAATTGTCCAAAATGTCTTTGTATGCTGAAGCATTCAGTGTTCCTTTCACTGGAACGAAGGGGCCAAGCTCAACCCCTGGAAACAAACCCACACCATAATCCACCCTTCCACCAAACTTTACACTTGACACAATGCAGTCAGAAAAGTACCATTCTCACAGACTTTTTCATTAAATTGTCAGACAGAGAAGCGTGATTTATCACAGCAGTGGCTTTACACCACTGCTTAGATGAAGCTGCTCGGCATTTCCATTGTTTTCTTGAATTTAATCTAAAGGCCATACAAATATGGAGGTCTCTAGCTATTGACTCTGCAGAAAGTTGGCAAATTCTGCATACCTCAGTGCGCCTCAGCATCTTCACGAATGGACATTTTACACAGGTGGCAACCTATCACAGTACCCTGCAGGAATTCACTGAGCTCCTGAGAGCGACCTATTCTTTCACAAATGTTTGTAGAAGCAGTCTGCATGAATAGGTTAGAACACCTGAATTCAATGATTTGGAGAGGTGTCCTAATACTTTTGTGTATAGTGTATATAGCCGTCTCTCACCTCTGTCCCGCTACAAGTTTCACAGCATTCCTCCACCACCCAATCTCCTCACTCTTGGCTGTTTCTATCCCAGTCAAGGAGGGGGAGTACTCTGGGTTCTTGCCAAATTCAGAGCTCAGAGCCTTCCCTTGGAAAACACGCCAAATATGCATTAATTACAATATTTGATTTCATGTATGTGTATACTCGTGAATAAGGTATTTTAATATCGAACACGTTTACTGCAGTGTGCAACAAGTGTCTCATAGTAGCCGCAGAGTGAACTCAGTACTGTGTTACCCCACATACGCTTGACTGGAAGAAGTGGAAGATGTGGCATAATAAAAGTTTCGCTGCTGTCGAGCCATGTGCCACGCTCATCTATAATTAGCAATCACTCCAGCTGCCTTGTTCAGCTGACACAGCACTCTGCCATGTTCTGTTTCATAATCCATTAATGTTAATAATCTCAAGCATGAACATGATTTCTGCCCCCACCAGGTGAAGACAACTCCCCCAAGAGCTGCAAAAAAACTACATAGTGTGTCTTTAAATTGAATGAAAAAAAGGAAGCAAAAAGGCTAAATGCTTTTACAGACATGTCTACTATTGCAGACTGATCTCATGAAATGGCGTATATATGCCATGCCAATTTGTATGCCATTTTGGCGTGCTAACAAGATGCATAATCACTTTTTAGCTTGTTAAAAACATAATTTAGTATGTTTATAAATCCATTTACATTGTGGACACACATAATGGTCTGTTTCGGGGTAGACATTCATACATAATCACACGGCATAGACATACACACGGATAGCTAAAAATGCAAACAGATAATGACTTGGCGTAAACATATACGCCACTTTCTAAAGCCAAGTGGCGTGTATGTTTATGCAAAGTCATGATGTCTCGTTGACTATTGCATGTCTACGATTACATCTACCAGAAAATGTAAACTTAATGAAGTAAAGAGTAAATAAAGAAACTGCAGGCTTAAAGACTTAAAGACAGAAGAAGAAATGGAAAACGACAAAAAGGCCTCACCCTGTGCAATGTTAATGTTCTGTGCTGTGGCCAGAAAGTAGAGGAAGGACATTAGCACTGTGGTAATGACTGCTCCCCCAGAGCCTTGAATAATGCCTGATGCTGCAGGAAGGACCAAGTAGGATTACCTGCTGCCACTGACACACTGCCCTTGCTGCAGCCGAGTTGCAATTGGGCTGGAAAATGGCTCATCTCACACCCTGCCATCCAATTTCCTCTCGCAATGATAGAGAGGTGTAGTCGCCTTATCCACTGCCCTTCAGATGCTCTTCTGCATGTGCAGGCTGACTGTCACTTTTGAAAACACTCAGGACGGTGGAGTGTGCACGTTAGTCCTGTCAGATGTGGAGAATCACATTTGCAATGTCTGTGAATGCTGACATAAATCCATCGCGAGTCGGTCTGCTCTTCTGAGTCGGTCTGCTCTTCAGTGAAAACAGACAGTGTATCCTTGACAATCTTCCGATTTGACCTCGAAGCTGTTTATTTCCAACGGCACAAATTCGATAGAAATTTCCAGTGATCTGCTGTCTTCTAGGGACTGTCATGGTGGATGCTATCGAGGCTTGTTGGAAATCATTGAAATGTACAGCATGTATCATTTTAGCTACTCTGGGCATTGCACAGTGATTGATCTTGAGTGCAAAGAGCGGGCCTACGCAGCTTCGAACCTGGAAAGCAGCCTGCACCTCTCTGATGTCCTCGCTGATTGCTGATGATACTCGTTTCATGATTCAGAATATGTTTGCGGATGGATAGCGCAGTTCATGTAACTCAAAGTGAGTTGCTTCATTTGGGTCAAATCAGGAATCCTGTCTTAGATTTTAACTGTTCACCGTGGAGACCTTCAGAATCGTTGACCAAAACTGTGTTTTTGGTTTATACAAATTTGCAATCTCTTCTGTGGCTGGAGACTCGGCGGTAATAAGCATTTCAGAGGGATTTTTTTTTCTCTGTCTGCTGGTAAAATATGAGGAGGAGCATCTTTCCAAGCATGTCCTCAAGAGTGTTCTGGATCACAGAGGTTGTTTTGTTTGTCTTCTTGTTTGTCTCATAGCATTTATGTCTTGTTTTACGTGTCAGAAAACCTTTGGCTTCTCAGTCTGATGACAGAAATAATGATTGCACACCTATCATCTCCTCTTCAAGCTGTCATTTCACAAAAAGCATTGCTACAAGCTGTCAATCAAATGACTGATGTGGTTCATATCGAGTCGCTCAAAATACCAGTGAGAGAAAAGCATTTTGAGGGAATAGTGTTAAATATATACAGTCAAAATATTATTAACTACGATAGTAAAAATTGTAAAATGGTACATCTAAGCTGCAAGTCTGACTTCTCAGTCTCCATAATGTTAATTCATTTGCAGGCACTTTCAGCATATAGTGTTGCAGGCACTTTTTATAGTGCAAAAAGTGTTAATGTCATTTAATGCACAAACTAAGCTTAGAGTACGATAATGATGTACTATTTTTTTAATTTTTTTAAATACACGTGTGTGAACATGTAACATGAATGAATGACATTCATGACCGTTTTCATAAATTCATGTTTTTTTTCTTGTTTACATGGAGATTGTAAAGTTATCATTTTCAAAACCTTGACCTTTAAAAAGGGGGGTTCCCTTTTTAAAAGCATGGGTTTTCAGCCTCCCAAAAGGCTGTATGAATAAATGACCAAAATGCATAAAATGTTTTTAATTTTCAGTTGAAAATGATGTTGTTTTAACCCTCAGACATAGTGTCTACAAACTTTAGTTGTATGGAAAATTTGTGCAAAGATTATTCCAAATCCCCCTTTTATGTTCCACAGGGACATATGTTCTTAGATACAGATTTGGAACAGAAATGAGTAAATAATGACAGTATTATAATTTCTGGGGGAACTATCCCTTTAATGCATGAGCAACACATGGCTTGCAAAAATCTTATTGTAATTCATGCATGGCAGTCTAATGCTTTTGAATCTAATACAAATTCACATCACATTGATTCATTTTAAGGCATTTTCAGTTTCTTGTTGGATTCCCTCAGGAATTATGACAAAAGATTTATAGTGCTGCTCATTCAGTTATTCCTAATGCAAAATCACCATCTATTCCTCATATGTAGCTTGATAGAATCAGTATAATTATCTGTCTCACTGTTTAGCCAACCAAGAAAAAAAGTCATGGCGGATCTCCATTTATAAATCCAATTAAAGAGCAGTACAGAAATTCAAAGACTTATTGGACTTGGTCAACTTGCAGTTTGCAAGTTTGCAGTCTCTACTTTTCCCCTTTTATTGTCCTCCTTTTTCTCTTTCTCTCTCTACTTGTCTCTTTCCCAGCAGTCTGTCGAACTGTTTCGGGGAAACCGAGGCATGTGAAACCATGTGGTGCTACAGCATCAAAGACACAGCTGTCAAAAGCCTGGGAAAGGAAAGCAGGATGTAAAGGATCGTGGAGAGAGTGGCTGGGGGCTAGTTTTGGCAAGGGGGCAGGAGTATAAACTAAATGTAAAAAAAAATTCCCTTCATAAATTGATTGTAAGACAAAATAAAATTATTAGACTGGTAATTTTTCGAACACATGTCGGCATTAACAGGATCAGGTGAACAAGCTCCTCCCAAACCTTCATATAGAACTATATCTTTGGAAAGATTTTAGGAAATCCTGCCTGTTCGCTCAAAATCGCCCAGTTGCTTGTTGGCATAGGTATTTGCTTGGGCACCTGCCCAGAATGTTATTTAATATTCAAAAGGGCTCTGCCCACAGGTTACTTTAAATCCGCTAGGTTGATATAGTGTATATTCAGGCTGAGTGTCCCTTAATGGGAGTCGGATGAATACTCTTCTCTAACTCTAACTCTTCTAATTCACATTCGAGCCAAACAGCTGGTCTGGGGGACAATCTAGTGTGTGTCGCCCGGTCGTTAACCTTCCCTATCGAAAAGAAAATATTTAAACTTTTAATATTATTCTGTTAACTGTTTGTTCAGTGAGCCAAAAGTAAGCTTATAATAACCCTATGGGGTTCAATTATAGTTTGTGTGAAATTATATTACTTTGTATTTTCAGCATTTGCTTCCAAGTCTATCACAATTCCATCACGCTCTTTACACACTCCTGTGACATATTGGTGTACCGACACTGAGCTAATACACTCCTCATCCTTTTATCCTACCACTTACAGATTGTGCGCCTTCATAGCATAGAGCTGATAATCTACTGCCTGCAGCAAAACAGAATCTTTTATATTGAAAGATTTCAGGATTACTCGCAGAAGTAGTGCATTCAGATTCCTGGTGGGGGCAGTGTTGCCTTGTGCAGTTTTTCGTATCCACGTGTGGCTTTGTTGAGGTTTTGACAGGTCACTGCTCTCTCCAGATGCCCTTTATTTAAAATGCAGCAAAGGGGCAGGGAATGCGTGGGCTTGTTGTATGACAGAGTCTGAGTGCAGCCGTAGTTCAACGCACACATACTCAGACAAACAGACACACGCACCGACTGTCAGCGGCACCGGGGGGTCAAAGAGCTATTCACTTGTGCACCTATTATACATCTCTCTCTACACTCAAGGCATAGCGGTGAAAGGAAGAGTTGAGGGGGTGAGACAGAGTTCAGGCTGGGTGCTTGTCATGCCTTTTGTTCAAGAAGCTTTTTCAGGACCAGATCTGGTCAGAGACTTTGAGGAATTTCAAAGATCGAGCAGCTCTAGATGTCCAGGGAAGCGAAAAGTAAACACAGTGGCAGTGGTAGGCCAACAAGAATTTGCGTGAAATGCTTACTTAAGTATCTCCTTTCAAATGTATTAGTTTATACTCACTTTTACCAAGTACTATGATGGTATGAGAATGTAATATTATGGTATTAATATGCTAATGAATGTTTACCATACTCACATAGACTGGCATTTAAATGCTAGTACTTTAACCAGCAGCCATATCACCCTGTAGCCCAAGACTGGTTTCCCACTGAAGCTAAGCAGGGCTGAGCCTGGCAAGTACCTGGATGGGAGACCAATTGGGATAACAAAGGTTGCAGCTGGTCCTTCGGATGAGACGTTAAACCGAGGTCCTGACTCTCTGTGGTCGTTAAAAATCCAAGGATTTCCTTGGAAAAAGAGTAGGGATGTAACCCCGGCACCCTGGCCAAATTTGCCCATTGGCCTCGGTCCATCATCGCCTCCTAATCATCCCCATATACTGATTGACTTCATTAGTCTGTCTCCTATCCACCAATCAGCTGGTGTGTGGTGAGTGTTCTGGCGCAATATGGCTGCCGTCACATCATCCAGGTGGATGCTGCACATTGGGTGTGGTTTGAGGAGATTCCCCCCTTCAATGTTAAGTGCTCTGAGTGCCTTGAAAAGTGCTATATAAATCGAACAAATTATTATTATTAATAAAAGGGTTACTTCAGTGATTTAGCTTTAAGCTTTGTATTTAAACTGGGTCATTAATGTAGTAGAAATGTGAAATTATTTTTGAATTTGGTGCCTTTTAGACTGTGAAAAGACAGAAAATACACTCATGGGGATAAAAGACAACAACTCCCAGAATTCTTCACTGCCTTACGAGGCCACTCCCGAAGCCACCGCTACTGGATTCCTTGCCCACCGTTCTGTTTATTTTCATAAAATAATTTAATTCAGTTTGAGAACAGACACTACAGTTAAAATCTGAAAGTATCTGTTCAATATGTAAGTGAGCTGAGCGAGTATCACGGTACAAATGCAGCCGGAGTCAGATTCTATTCATCACGAGAGCTGAGGTAAGTGCAGGCACGGCATACATTCACAGCACGTGTTCAGTCTGGTGCGTTTTAAGATCATGCCTTTTAAAGCTTAACTTTCTTAGGAATTAATTGGAAAATTTGAAACACTCACTTTGCTCCGCACTGCTCCGTTTACCTGAATGCCTGCAGCTGCCCAAGCCAAGCACTGTGAGTGTGATCCCACCCCCCATGGATGGTTTGAAAACATGCGGAAATAGCTCCCTATACTGGCTGAAAATCCTCAGATGACACAAAATTACGATATTTGTGTCATCAGAGGATTTTTTCCAGAAATAAAATACATAAATCTCTGGGGAAGCACGGTCATTTGAATATACTATACTATATACTGATAGAAAGCCATATGCTAAACCGCTGAAGTAACCCTTTAAAAAATTGTCTGTACTGTGATACAGTAATGATAATACTACTTTTAGTGGTACTTTTAAACCATGATTTTATGTCCAGTGTAATTCTAAGAATACCATGGCACATGTACAATGTTAGCAGCATGGACAGGTAATATAATAACTTTTAGAGATTCCCATTGTAATTATGATTATGAATGTCCTAAAGCCAATTCTATGATTTTTATTACAAGTAAAACATTTTTGCTTCAACTATGAAAGACAGAATGAGAAGGAAAAAAAATCCTGAAAATCAAATTTTCTGATCTTTAAAAATATTATTTTCTAATTATGGTGGGAAATAAGTATTTGGTCACCTACAAAAAGACAAGATTTCTAGCTCTCACAGACCTGTAACTTCTTCTTTAAGAGGCTCCTCTGTCCTCTACTTGTTACCTGTATTAGGCCGGAGACACACTGCAAGCGTGGCGTGAGTGTGCCGTTTCTGTTTCTACCATGTGCTGTGCCGTCTCTTCTATTTCTACCATGTATGCGTGTCACGCAGGCAGTGTGCAAGCTCCAACCTGTTAACATGGGAGCTGAAATAAAAATGAGAGACGCTTACGGCACGCTAGCATTGTGTCACCGGCCTTAATGGCATCTGTTTAAACTTGTTATTAGTATAAAAGACACTAGACCTGTCCCCCTGCTTAAGCCAGTACATGTCCGGACCTGTCTGAAGTTTGCTAGAGAGCATTTGGATGATCCAGAAGAGGATTGGGAGAATGTCATATGGTCAGATGAAACCAAACGAGAACTTTTTTGGTTAAAACTCAACTTGGCGTGTTTGGGGGATAAAGAATGCTGAGTTAAATCCAAAGAACACCATACCTATTTTGAAGCATGGGGGTGGAAACATCATGATTTGGGGCTGTTTTTCTGCTAAGGGACCAGGACAACTGATCCGTATAAAGGAAAGAATGAATGGGGCCATGTATCATGAGATTTTGAGTAAAAACCTTTTTTCATCAGCAAGGGCATTGAAGATGAAATGTGGCTGGGATTTTCAGCATGAAAATGATCCCAAACACACTGCCCGGGCAATGAAGCAGTGGCTTTGTAAGAAGCATTTCAAGGTCCTGGAGTGGCCTAGCCATTCTCCAGATCTCAACCCCATATAAAATGTTCAGAGGGAGTTGAAAATCTGTGTTGCCTAGTGACAACCCCAAAACATCACTGCTCTAGAGGAGATCTTCATGGAATAATGGGCCAAACTACCAGTAACAGTGTGTAGAAACCTTGTGGAGACTCAGAAAACATTTGACCTCTGTCATTACCTACAAAGGGTATATAACAAAGATTTTTTTTTCATATTATATTTCATATATATTTTTTGCAATAACATCCCAGGATAGCTCTTTACATTATGGAGAGAAGATGCCAATTTTGCTACACATGAAATCTCTCAGACTCAATTAATGCTTTAAAGCTTTTAAGCTTTGCTACAAAGTTGGCTCAAAGGTCTCAGTATATTTCATGTCTAATAACGGTTAAAGAAATAAAGATACAAGAAAAACGTGGCTTTAAATTCCACATTTTTAGTAAAAGTACCATTCAAAAAGTGACTGTATATTTTGACATCAATCATGTTTATAAGGATTGTGAAATTGTAGAACTACTTTATTTTAATAACTGAAAAAATCAAATGCTTAAGAAAATGGATTGCATGTATAAACAGATTAAATCCTAAACCAAGTTATGCATGGAGAAATTGTTCTATACAAGGTAAAAGGTCAAGATCAGTGCTTTTGAACAGGATTCTGACAGATGAAACATACATGCGTCAAACTTGACGTCACACACTCTGTGAAACTAGCAACACAGTGTGAATATTCTGTTCACCCATGTCTTGATTATAGAGGCAAGTCAAGTTCATGAAATGTAGAAATTGTTTGTGAAACTACCACCTGCCTGTGTGACTTACTGCCTGCAAGATCTTGTAACAACCTCCATTCAACCGGGCAATAAATCCAGTACGAACCCATCACAGGTCACACAAGATAACCATTAAGGAGTTAAATTAATCACAGTCTTCTTTATGCAAATCTTAACACGGATCCATCTCATTAACAGATGCAGAATATTATTCCAGCATTCAATAAAAATCATCTACCCACTGAAAATTCCAGCTATGATCTTCTGGCCATTTCCTGTCTGCTGTTGTGTAATATTTCTGCAAGTTATTATTCTGATGGTCCCCCCTTCGGTTTCCACGTCTTGCATTTAAGCATCTGTGACTACTGTTCCATATCAGCTTCTGCAGCCCAAATCAGCCTCTCTAAACACAGGCAGCTTCTCACTCCTCTCCTGGTGGTCGGATCAGCTCGCTCCCTAAAACCTAATCCCTGTTGTGCTTGACAGAAATGCCAGCCTCAAATAGTGTTTTGCCTCCGAAAGCGCCCCTGCAAAGCCTAAACATGGCTTTTATTTAGCCTTACAATTCCAACCAATCGTCCCCCTCTGAGCTGAATGGAGAGGGACAGGCTGACAGAAAGACTGAATGCAGGGCTCATAGAAACATGGAGATTAGAGCTTGTTCTCTTTAAACCAAAAGTTGTAATGTGCTATGCTTAGTTTGAATAGTCACACTGACTGAACACAGTCCTAAGAGCCGATCAATCAAGTGTTTTTTTCTTATTCTCACTGTGTTGGTAATCAGAAGAGAAGGTGAGAAATAAGTGAGGGATAAATTATAAATAGACATTGAAAGAATCAGAAAGAGCTTTATTGCTAGGTATGTTTGCACATTTGAGTAAATAGGACATAACAACATACAATAATCAGGTCTCCAATTGAACATTTTCTAGTGACTGATCACATCTACATGTTTCAGCTGGCCAAATTGGGTTATTGCATGTTATGTCCAAAACGAACTCATGACTCTATAAGAGACATTAAGAGACATTTTTTGGTCCTTAAACTAGCAAAAGTGAACCTGCACCAGTTGTTTCAGAACATGCACTCAGATCGTTAAAATAGGGCCAAATGATTCATTCAATTCTTTCAGAAACACTGGGTGCGTCTTATCAACCCCCAAGCCTTTTAAGTTATCAACAAGTATATTGTATACCCAAATTCGGGCACTGTTAAGGACAGTAAAGACCTTGGCTCACTACACATGGGGACACTGATGATGACTCTATGGCGACATGAAAACATCCACATTGTGCAACATCACTACTGGTATTTATAAACAACAGAATAACTCATATATTTATTATATTATTTTAAAATGTTATTTAAAGTTATTTAAATGTTATTTAAATAATTTGCTTCTAAAATATGCACATTAAAAATATTTTATATAATTATATATTGTTCAGTCTTGCAATACATATAGAATTGGATAAGCACAGTGTAGATTCATTTTCTGCTAATTAATTGTTTGTGAATTGAAATATGTGCAGAGGATTGTGGGTGATTGTGAAGAATACACTTGATGACATGGCAGCTGGGATATGCAGTAAAGGCTGCAGCCTTCCAATTGAAAAGCACACTTTATGAGTTATTCATTGAATCATCAAACGTGGCTGCAGGAGCGTTGCTAGCAATTTTTTGCCCTATGAAAGAATATGAGGTTGGGCCCCTATTGTACCAAACATACAGGCAAACCTATAGCCATCCAAAATCGTTGTCAGCCATTTATTTTATACACTCACCTAAAAGATTATTAGGAACACCTGTTCAATTTCTCATTAATGCAATTATCTAATCAACCAATCACATTTCTTCAATGCATTTAGGGGTGTGGTCCTGGTCAAGACAATCTCCTGAACTCCAAACTAAATGCCAGAATGGGACAGAAAGCTGATTTAAGCAATTTTGAGTGTAGCATGGTTGTTGGTGCCAGACGGGCCGGTCTGAGTATTTCACAATCTGCTCAGTTACTGGGATTTTCACACACAACCATTTCTAGGGTTTACAAAGAATGGTGTGAAAAAGGAAAAACATCCAGTATGTGGCAGTCCTGTGGGCGAAAATGCCTGATTTATGCTATAGTTCAGAGGAGAATGGGCCGACTGATTCAAGCCGATAGAAGAGCAACTTGGACTGAAATAATTACTCGTTGCATACCTCGGTTGTAGAAAAGCATTTGTGAAGCCACAACATGCACAACCTTGAGGCAGATGGGCTACAACAGCAGAAGACCTGTTGTAAGGACAAGAAATGTTGCCTGGTCTGACGAGTCTCGATTTCTGTTGAGGCATTCAGATGGTAGAGTCAGAATTTGGCGTAAACAGAATGAGAACATGGATCCATCATGCCTTGTTACCATTGTGCAGGCTGCTGCTGGTGGTGTAATGGTGTGGGGGATATTTTCTTGGCACACTTTAGGCCCCTTAGTGCCAACTGGGCATCGTTTAAATGCCACGGCCTACCTGAGCATTGTTTCTGACCATGTATTATTATTATTAGTAGTAGTACTGTTAACTACTAATAAGAACAATCTCTGGGGGCCCCAAAAGTGCTTGGGCCCTTAGAGTCGTCCTAACTTTCCCCCCTTAGCTACACCCCTGCGTGGCTGTATGTGCCTACACTGTAAAAAAAGTCTGCCTGAAATTTTTAAGTACAATCGACTTGGATGTTTACATTATTTCAACTTAGATTATGTTAAATTGACTTTAAAACATGAGTTTCATCTTGTTCAACTTATTAAAAAAGTTGAACATGTCTTAACTTAGTTTGATGAGTTAAAACAATGTAAAAACATATGTGTTGTCATAACTTATTGGACATATTATTTTTTACATTGTTCTCAACTGATTTGTTCCTAAACATTTAGGACATTGTTACAAGGTATGCTGACGGAAGCGTAATATCATTGTGCCTGCTGTAATAACCACATCCCTTGATTATTACACAGGAATGAGAGTATAGTTCCTAGCCATAGAAAAGTTCAACTACGATGTAACTACAGAAATGCAAAGGAAGTGCTAAGCTACTACTAAAAATGCTACCGCCAGACCCAGAGATTGGCTGAATGGAAAAAAAGTATAACTCATCAAAAAAAGTATAACTCATCTGTTTAACTCTAGGGGAGTTGGAAAATGAGCCTATTTTCAAAAATAGTGGCATGTACCTTAAAATTTCCTTTTCATGTCAAAACATAAAATTATTTAGTGAACCTATAACTGACATGTAAACCAATCAGTATTAGTTCATGTGTTCATATTTATAGACAGTGTGTTCGTTTAGCTTTTAGTTTCCAACAATGGATACAATGGTGAAATTAACTTGGCATATCAAATCGAATACTGAAAATGAAAACCATTTGAAGTGGTGTGGGAGGCTCCAATTATCAAACCAGTGTTTAAAACAAAAACAAACAGCTGGGGCTTTGGTGTTTATGTTCTTGGTTGCAATGAATCAAACAGACAAGAGTACATCAAATTGAAATTGAATTCATGCTCCCACTCCATTTTTATTGATGTTCAGAGGACTATTGGAGTTAGAGCTCTGCTGGCATAATCGCAACCGTTTTTGTGTGTGTGTAATAATACCTCTGATTTTAGGAAATAATGTCTTAACATATTTAAAGATGCACACTGATCCCAAAACAATCAAATAAATCTGAGTGCGCTACATAAAGTCCTGACAGGATTTTCACAACTCCATCTGTGCCGCTATAAGGCTGTTGCATACATAAGCTGCTGTAACTCATTTCTAATTGCAGAGTTTTGACGGATCCAGGAGATGTTCCGTCATGAACGCTGCTCTCACCTTCAGCCATGCATCTGTCTCATCACCTCCCAACATCCTCGAATTCATTTATTGCTCAATATTAACGAAGAACTTCCAAGAGCTTGCTTAATTATTTAGTGACTTGATCTCCAGAGAGGTGCTTGAAACTGTTCTTGAATTTTATTATGCATAGCCTGTTCTTCTTAAAGCAGCCTTCATGAGCCTTTATGGCCACCATTTAAGAGAGACGCCCGCAGACGAGGTGTCTGATATACAAAGCCGTTGTCTACTGAAGACTAGCAGTTTATAGTGCGGTCACGTAGCACGCATTTCATTGAAGTGTGATTATATGATAATTTGATGTTTGCTTCTTACCTTTCCTCTCCATCACTCTTACAGTGTCTCAATCCAACTCAGCTATAGATCCCTTTTCCTTGAACAGACATAACCTTCCAACAACACACACATTCAATAAATTACCTGGGGAAAAAGGCAATATACTTTTGATTGTACGTTTCGAGCAGTCACAAACTTACTTTACAAAGGACCAATAAAGAGAGAAAGCAAGGAAATGAAATACACTTAGGAACCGTTGTTGTCACATTGGATATTTATTGTTTTTCTGCAAGGTCGGGTATTGAGACTTGTTCAGCAGGAGGTGTCCTGGGGGTTTTACCTTCCAGCGGCTCTGCTGTCCATTCTCAAACAGCCCGACCAATCACACAGCTACACAAAATCCACGGCAGCATGAATTTCCCTGTGAGGCGATTATGATTAACTGCCCGGACACATTCAAATTGATACAGCAGCTTTAAAAGCATTTTCATCTTTTATTAAAAAACGCTGCTCCAAATGCTTATGTTGTTATTTTTGTCTGTGAAACATATAAAAGGATCTTTGTCATAGTTACAACATCTCTCCAACTCTATATTTGTCACAATTCACCAGTTGGAGTGCACATGATCACCACCAGAGGGCACTCCAAACCGGACTGTCACTCTATCATAGACTAGATCACCCATAATCTTTTGCCCGGACTCACTAGCACTCACTGTTTACACCTGTGTCTTATTCCATCTTTACCTCTTTAACTCTGCCTATATATACACACCATGTTCACTCTGTCATTCATTGCGAAGTTTTGTGTCACAACGGCCTTTCTGAGCATTTTCCTGGTTTCATGTTTCTTGGTCTTGGATTTCTTGCCTTCTCCGTGGATTACCCTTTTGCCTGTCCCTTCTGTTTTGGTTGCTTTATTGGACTGATTACCTGTTATGACCTCTTGCCTGTTTTTGGACTATGTTTGTGAATTACCCTTTCACTGAATAAATACTGCGTTTGGATCTCCTACCTTCTGTCTCAGAGCAGTTACGTTACATAAGATCCAGCAACCAAGTGAACGTCTGTCCACAAAGGAGTCCAGCCGCACAGATAATGCGTCTCCGTCAGGGAGACAGACCGATCGAGGACTATGTACAAGACTTTATTGAACTGGAACATCTCTCCATGATGGACATGGTATGTCTCATAATATAATTTTTCCGGGAGGATTATCTGAGCCACTCAGTTCAATTATGCCACTGCACGATCCTTCTTGGACTTTAGAATTTTATATTGATTTGGCACTGCAACTAAGTTGCTCTGCTTTCACACTGGGTGTCATGGAGGAGGATCATGACATTTCCACTGCATCTGCCACACCTGTGTCTTTAGGTGAGATGGCCACCGAGCCTGTGTCCTGTGACAAGATGGCCGCCTAGCCTGAGTCCTCGGACAAGATGTGCCGCCGAGCCCATGTCCTCGGACAAGATGTGCCGCCGAGCCCGTGTCCTCGGACAAGATGGCCGCCGAGCCCGTGTCCTCGGACAAGATGGCCGCCGAGCCGGTGTCCTCGGACAAGATGGCCGCCGAGCCCGTGTCCTCGGACAAGATGGCCACCGAGCCTGTGTCATGGGACAAGATGGCCACAGAGTCAGTGCCCTCTGACAAAATGGCCACCGAACATGTGTCTTTGGACAAGATGGCCACCAGCCCAGAGCCTTGTGTTGTCTCAGCAGACCTTCCAGAGCCTTGTGTCGTCGCAGCAAAACTTCCAGAGTCTTGTGTTGTCTCAGCAGACCTTCCAGAGCCTCATGCCTTCTCAGCAGACCTTCCAGAGCCTCGTGTTGTCTCAGCAGACCTTCCAGAGCCTTGTGTCATCTCAGCTGACCTTCCAGAGCCTTGTGTCATCTCAGCAGACCTTCCAGAGCCTCGTGTTGTCTCAGCAGATCTTCCAGAGCCTCGTGTCGTCTCAGCTGACCTTCCAGAGCCTCGTGTTGTCTCAGCAGACCTTCCAGAGCCTCGTGTCGTCTCAGCTGACCTTCCAGAGCCTCGTGTCGTCTCAGCAGATCTTCCAGAACCTCCGGGCCGCGTCCCAAGTCCAGAGAGGGCGCCGCCTCTTTGAAATAAAATAAGTCTAAAACATTGATCATTTAATTTCCATCACATAATGTAATTAAATAGGCTACATCATTTGAGATGTGGTGGTGAAAATAAGTGTATTATTTAAAATTTGTATTACCCCATATTTTTTGTTGTTATTTTTGGAGCTCACCAGACAAAGAGCAGTGTCAAGGTTTTTCAAAACTTTTTTAATGGTATACTGTAAGGGTGAGAAAATAAGTTTTATTCTTTCTTTTAACTATTCCCTTCACTCAGTAATACAGTCTGAGGCTTATGAAACCTTTCTTAGAATAACAAACATGGCTCTAGCCCATAAACCCAATTATCTGGCAGAGGATTGTTTTAGAAGCTGTCACTGCAGGATTGTAAATGGGAGTGAGGCTTATTCAAAGTTGCGGTACGCCCATCAAATCTATCTGTGATATTCGTATCCTGTAATGATAAAGCACAATCACTGACCCCAAGATCTCTCATTACAATTGAACAGAGAGCACTGGAGGAACAATGCCGGTGGGGCGTTCCTCCATGCGGTGCAGTGATGGTGGGTAATGCTGGAGTGAAGGAGAAGAGACAGGTGCCTCAATGGGAGCTAGGCATGGGCATTCAGGCCTGCAGGAATGCAGGATAATAGCAGATGATTGGAGAGGTGAAATTCCCCCCCATTCGCAGAGCCGTCATGTAATTACACCGGCGACCCTTCAGCCTCTCCTCCCTGACTCCCCTCAGACACCACGTCTGGTTTGCAGTGAATGAGTCACTATTATGTCCTTTATTTATCTCTCTCAGTCTCTTTCTTGCTTTCTTTTTCACACCTTCCCACCGACAAACAAAACATTTATAAATGATATGACAGACTTCCTAATGGTGTGCTGTGAGAATGCCTGTTTGTTCTTCTCTGCCACATTTGCAGGCCACTTTAGTACTTAAATATAGCCCCTTAAACCTTCAAAGTATCCAATTATCCTATTTAAATTCATTAATATGAAATGTTTAAACATGAGGCATGATAATTATACCCACAGCTTTGATACTCTCTAAAAACGTTTGATACACTGCTAATAAAAATCAAAATTAAATGGTCTTATTGAAGTCAAAATTATTATCGAATTGGCCAGACTAAATTGCTACACCAAGAATAACTCGTTTTAGCACTTAAGACCTGATTTTGAAACCTTGCAAGATGTCAAACTGACCAGAATCTATATGAAAAAGTAGATAGATAATCAAACTTTAATACATTCTGAATGACGTTGGCCTGGGAAATATTGAATTGTTTTGTTGACTCACCCTTTGCTAGTCAGTTTATTTTCATTTTTCTCCAGCACGGCAGGAAAAGAAAGCAAATAAAATGTCTCTTAAAGCGACAGTGAGGTAAAGCTGAATGGCACTGAAAGCTGAATAGTATGTCCAAGCAATAAATAGCCTGCAATTATTGATATTTATGCAGATGACTCAAAAGTCATTGCTCAGGATAGTAAATGTGCTTAATACTTACAGCTTGAGGTTAGAACATCTGACCTTTAAATACCAGTTTAACACATGCCCTAGGATACCCTGTCAGCTTGTAAGTCATGCAATTACATGGAGTATGACATGAAGTGCATGACTAACATCAGTCTGCGCTTCCTTGCGGGATGGAGCTCTCTATGCCATGCAGTCATATGGCAGTCTTCCTCGCTGATGATAGGATATGTTTGATACCATGTTTACAATGACTCACCCGACCGCTAAACGATGTGTCCAGTCTCTGTCTTAACTCACACTTGTAATTATCTACACTGTTCGACTGATAAGGTTGTACCCAACAAACACGTCTGTCCCAAATGCCGACCTGCAGTTTGGTATCTCAAGGCTATTCTGCTGCTTCACAGAGGTTACTCAACTTGAGGTTGAGCCAACCATCAGACGGATGAGATCCTCCACCTACGCCCTTGATCCCTTCCCTACAGCTCTGGTGAAAGAAAATATTATTGCCATCAGTCCTCTCATCACCATGATAATAAACCAATCCCATCTGGTCAGGTACTGTCTGCCTTAAAAACGCCTATATTTAGATCATTACTCAAGAAACCCTCAATTGATCCTCAAACTCTTGCTAATTATAGGCCTATATTCAACTTACCATTTATTTAATTTTTTTTTGAGAAGGTAGTTGCCAGGCACCTTCAGTACCATCTCAACAACACCAACAATTTTGAAAAGTTCCAATCTGGCTTCTGTTCTGGCCACAGCATGGAAACAGCCTTAGAGAGGGTTACAAATTACCTGTTAATGACAGCTGATGCCGGGTCACCATCACTCCTTGTTCTCCTGGATTTTTCTGCAGTGTTCGACACGGTTGACCATAGGATACTTCTCTAGCGTTTGTCTCTATTGGACTTCACAACATTGTCTTGAAATGGTTTTCATCATACCTAACAGACAGATCTGAATTTGTGGCCATGGGTAGCTCAAGGTCCCTTTCACATGCGATTGGTTGCGGGGTACCTCAGGGCTCAGTTCTAGGACCTCTCTTATTCAATCTCTACATACTTCCTCTCTGTAAAGTCATCAGTCGCTTGGGAATTAGGAAATTTCACTGCTAAGCTGGTGATACACAATTATATCTTATAATTGTCATCGTCGTCATCATTATCAACACTTTCTGCCTGTGAGATAAGGATGTGGATGAACTACAATTTTCTCCAGCTGAACATCTCTCACTCTAAAAATGGCTGGGTTAAACACATGTCTAAAGCCCCTTTCACACTGCGATTCCGGCAAATACACGGATAATGCGACCCGGCATTTGTTCCCGGGCCGCTAGATTTGGTCCATTCACACTGCCAGCGAAATACCGTAATATGTGCGCTTTCACACACAACGCTTAACGGTCCCGGGTCGAGTTAACGCGTGACATCCTGACATATAATGGCGAGCGATCTCAGCTTCAGCGCGGATAGTAAGGAGCTCCGTGGTCTCGACTTGTGTTCAGTTTGCGCACATTTCTGCTTGTTTAATTTTAGTTTCTTTTGTATACGAACACTCTCTGCGTTTAAAACACCGACGAGCTCTTCTGGCACTGCAGGGTTGTATTATTGAAAAAACAAGCTCTAGGAGTCGCACGATAACTACGTACACGTTGCGGCATTCGTTTCGGCTTTTGTTCATACAGCGCTCGTCCCGGGTCGAATACCGCAATATTACTAGGTCCCCGACCCGGGTCGAGGGGCTTAACAGAACACATGCTGGGTTAAATTAAACCAGTGGCATTTTAACCCAGCAGGCTGGGCTGTTGAGAAAACCTAAAATGTAGTCAATATTTTACCATTAATGGATTTGCTATTCTGGGTTATTCTTGCTGGGTTGTTCTTAAAATTTCTCCTGTGCATTAGCCTACTGTAAAACTAGACAATCATGAAAGAACAAATGAAGAATGCATGTTTAGACTGTTAAAACAATCATTTTTATTGCTTGACAAATAGTACAATACACAAATGTGTTAAAATTGGCAACAATGACAACTACAATCCTAATATATTCTGTCAATTTATTCACGTTTAAATCAAACTTTTATTTTGACGGGTTGCCGTGACTTTTGAGTCTCTGTGTTCACGATATGACACGCGCCTCCGTCATTCACAAAGAGACGCAAAACATGGAAGAGAAATATTTAAATAGTATTTAATATACACAGACATTGGTATATATTCGGCTACAGTCTGGAGCCCTGCGTGACGCGACTGAACGCAGCTGCGGGACCGAATAATAGTCTACTTTCGAGTTGATGCTATACAGATAGGCTATCGTCACATTTTTAACATTTCAGTTTGTACTTGGTACCGAAGAACCGGTACTTGTGACATCCCTACATACAACCATGTTTAATTTTCGAAAGGGGTTCTGTGTAATCACAAACTATTAATCTATCGTGTCACATACCCAACGTTACCTAAACTAACATGAGTCAGTACATTGCATCGGATTCTGAGGTAAAACTTTTGTCGTCTTAACGTCATGTAAGCTTAAGAATTGTTGCCGCGAAGAAAAAATTATTAATGAAAATCTATGAACTTATCTTAAACATCTGCAACAGGTGGCTTTGCCTTTTGTATTGTCCTTTCAAAATGACAGTTTGAGAGCGAATTTAAACGAATCAAGGCGGGAAGTATGTGAAACAACCAAGCGCTGGGTAGAATCAACCAAGCATTGTGACCCAGCAGGTTCAACCCAACGACTGGAAATTTGAAACTACCCAATAGTGTTTAAAATGTGATCAAATAAACCAACAAAAATTACCCAACAGTCTTAACCCAGCATTTTGGGTTAAAAATAACCCAGCATTATTTAGAGTGCTAAGACAGAAGCAGTCCTCATTGGTTACCCTCATCAGATCAGCTCATCCACCATAACCTGTATTACATTTTCTCCTGTATTACATAATCTGTATTTTCTCCTTGAGACTGGATTATTGTAAGAATCTTCTCTCTGGGATTCCTAGCTAGAGCATCCAGAAACTCCAGCACATACAAAAACAGTGTTGCTAGGATCCTGATGAGAGTGTGTAAATATGAACACATCACACCAGTTCTTCAGTCTCTACATTGGCTTCCCATTTCCGTTTGAATCGAGTATAAAGTTTCTCTCCTCACACATCAGTGCATCCATGGCAATGCTTCCACCTACCTTAAAGAACTCATTACTCCACAGATCTCAGCATGTTCTCTTCGCTCCACAAACACTCATCGGCTCCATCTCCCTAGGACTAAGACCTGCAACATTGGGGACAGAACTTCTGTGCAGCTGCTCCACACGCCCTCCCTGAACATCTGAGGGCTCCACAAACGACTGATGCTTTTAAAAGGGGACTAAAAACATACCTTTAGAAAGTCTTTCAATGTTTAAATTGCTTTGTGTTTACATTTGTATGTTGATTTTTAACGTAATTATTAATTCCTCTATTTGCTTAATTATTTTTTTCCCTCCCTTTGTAGCACTTTGAGATTTTCGTTAAAATGTAAAGTGCTTCATAAATAAACTGTATTATTAATATTATCTCAATAAGCTCTAATTTATGTATAAACTGTAATTTAGCATCCTCTGTTCTTCATGTCTGCCTATCTCTCTATCTATATAGGCATGCAATAAAATAGACATGTAATATACTGTCAATTGCGCTCAATGTGTTCCATCTTTCAGTTTGTATTTCCTCAGCATGAAAGTAAGATCTTACAAATTTATGAATGAGCCGTTCATTTCGAAATCTTCGTAGTCTACTGACATTTGTTATATTCACTTACAATAAATAAATCCAATTCACTAGCTAATTACTTTTTGACAGGGACTCCATATAAATACAGACCTACAACCTTTCTGCATCACTTTTTAATGCACATGGCACGCCTTTAGCATAATTTTTCGGTGTGTGTGGTACTCCATTGATTTCAATGAGAAATCTTTGGCGTCATGCACAGTGCGTTATGATTTTGCCATTGTGGAGTGTGGCTCTTAATTTAATTAGCCAGCATAATTTTATTTAATCCAACATGTTTAAACACGTAACCCAACCCAATCCCTAAATCTTTTTGTGTATTATACGATATAAAAACATCAGCTTTGATGGTGAAATTGCATTGCTCTTGTGTGTCTTGTGACTGACTGCATCATGCTAAAGAGTCGAAGTCAAAGGAAGAATGCACTTGATTTGATGATGTTGAGGCATGGGAATGCTGACTGTCAGCTGTAGAAAAAGGATGTATGTGCGCATGCAAGTTCAGTGGCATCTTATGAAAATAATGCCCCGCAGGCCTTCAGTTGAAGAGCATTGCACTAAATAGTAATTTAATCTACTAATTTTAGAACGTAGAATTTTAGATGTCAACAGTTTTAAATAAGTCTAATCAGTAGCTAGATGTGGAGTGTCTGAGGGGTTGGCTTCCTCTTCATCTGCTTTGATCATTCAACTGTATTATACTGCATTATCATGCATCTGTAGTTGTCGCTCAGCCTTCAAAAGGCATTATATTCAGGGCAGTACTGAAGGTGACTCAATATTTAAATAATACTACTACACTTTGAGTTGTCAGTTTATATGCACTCCCAACTTCGATGTACCAAGCACGGATTTGCCATCACTCTGCCTTACCTTGTGTGTGCTTTGCGCTATCCTGCTTTTGTTTTCCTTTTAGACTATTTATTTAAGTAGTCTGGTTCTTCCAAGTATGGGCTAATAGTTATCACTGTACATTATCATGCTTATTAGAAGGCTTCTTATAAAATAAATAAATAGACATGGAATAGTTAATTGAGTTGGAATTATTATTTTAGAAGACCTTAAAGGGATCATGAACTGGCTTTTAAAAATATATTTTATACTGTATTCTGAGGTCAACTCATTACATTTGTGTGTCTTTTTACATTGAAAAACATCATAATGAATTAGTAATAGGCTATTTTACTGAGCCTCTCTCATTGAACGTTTTTTATGGGCGCGCCACATTGAAGACTTGAAAGTAAACGCCCCCTGCTATGATTGGAAAAGCTTTGCATATTATAACTAGTTTCGACTCCCTCGTCAGTACACGTGCGGAATTGTTCTGAAAACATCCAATGTGGAAAAATGGCAACTGCAATTATTCGCCCATACATGACCCAGAGTCTGATCCCTAATCGCAGGACAATGAATCAAGAACACCTCAACTACAAAGGATATATCACAGCCTGTGACAGCTTGGCTAATTTTATATTATACTGTAACCGAAGATGTTAGCAAAAGTTTTTAGTCAAAATTATAATATTTACCAATATTGTAAATCTATTTTGCATTCTATGTTTATTCTTCTTGGTTGTGAGTCAGGTCTATGCATTTGTTTGACATGTATAAATAATCAGTAGATAGCAAAGGATCTGTTGGATCCAATATAGTGGATATGTGTATTAATCTCAATATGTCTGTAAATCCAGTCTCGACCTGAGATGTGTTTACCGCTGTGAAATGAAGCAAGCAAACATGCAATGTCTTATGCACATAATCTGGAACTTGATTAAAAATAAAGTTTAACCACACATTCCTAATATTAGAATCTGAAGGAAGCTTATGCAGCAACTATGTTCTTCCACAACCAGGTACAGCGCAATATCTTGCTATCTTTGGCATGTTTATTGCTCGGTAGCGCGATCAGTTTAGCTCCACGAGTCGGTGGGCAGGGCTACAGAATCAGGTGTACTTCTTTTTCTTTTGAAGGGCAAATTCACCACACAATGACGTCAAGGTGTGGCATATTCTGAGATCGAGCATTTGCTGGGTCTGGTGTCAATAAAAGCTTTTCTTTGACTAACAAGGACGTTTTCAGCTCTGAAACTTAGAGGATAGATCACGATGATCTTTTATATAACAAAGGCTGAATGAAAAGTTGATTTCTCAATTCATGACACCTTTAAAGTGACCAGACATAAAACTATAGTTTTTGTGGGAAACCACTTGTTAATATGTTTTCTAAACTGTCTAAAATGGTTTTCAATATCTCATGCCACACATCCATTTTCTAACACAGAGAAAATTGTGGCGCAAAGAGGACACTGACACCAACAGACATGACAGAGCAGGTTACTTTTTATGTGAAACAAATTCTTACATTTTCAGCTCTCAAATTCTGTCATTTTTATTATTAATTTCAAACAATAAATACCATTTGGGTGCTCTTAAATGTGATGTGACAGATCGCTGCACTGCCTCAGTTCAAGTGACGTGAACCGATAATATGATCTCACTCTTTAATACTACTTAAAAGCAAATAAACACAAAATTAACATTAGATATGTTGAAAGATACAGTAAAACTGACAGAAATGTATATGCCTCATACGTAATCGATGAATGAGGGTTTTTCAACTGCGAAAAGAGGTCGATAAAACGGCTGGAGAACAATATCATGTGACAATATATTTACCTCAGGAAAGCCCTTTAATGACCAGGGCTGCATTTCCCAAAACCTTCTTAAAGGGATAGTTCACTTTGAAATTAAATTTGGATATGTTTTAGCTTACCTCATGGGCATCCGAGATGTAGGAGTATTTGTTTCCCCAGTAGTTTCAATTTTGAGAATTTTAGGTCAAACCGTTCTTGTCTGTGCCTCACATAATGCAGGTCTATGGTCACCACCTCAAAGAGCATACAAAGAGAAGTCCAAATTAAAGAATCCCCCATCGTAAGTACACACTGATGGCCTAAGACACGAAACGAGCGGCTTGTGTGAGAAAACGAACAGTATTTATATCGATTTTACCTCTTGCACCCCTGCATAGAGTAATAATCAATTCTTGAGCCATTGATATAAGCCAATTCAGCACCGCCGCACGAACAGCACCTGCTAACGTCGCACTTAAGAAGGTTTACCTTAAGCAACATACTAAGGTATAGTTCTCGGAACACACAGAATTGGATACCTTTAGTTAAGTTATACCTTTAGAGTCTTTGTAGCGCACTAAGAGACAATGTTATCGGGAAATGCAGCCCATAGCATGTTAGTTGGCTAGCATTAGCTAAAGAGAGGAATATTTTGCTAAATATGTGCACTGTATTACATATTTTTTAATATTTTTAATTATATTGTTAAATTTTATAATGTTCATATTATAATAAAACACATTAAAGGTAATTTAATTTTAACCTTTAATAATAATAACAGCTGACAGCTTTCTCTGTATGTTCATAGCATTTAATGAGCAGCGCAAGATGAGCAATTTAGGTTAAAAAGTATATACATTTATTTTTAAAAATGTTTAATGACCGATGGACAGGACCCTATTCCTCAGCTATCATGCCGAGCCTCTGAAGCCCTTTGAAATTGTATTGATTTAGACCTTCAGCATTTTGGTTGCCATGGAAGTCTATAATGTGGAGAAAATTCCCTGTAATGATTTCCTCAAAAAACTTAATTTCTTTTCAACTGAAGAAAGAAAGACATCTTGGATGAGATTTGGGTGAGTAAATTATCAGTAAATTTAAAAAAAGTGTGAATTAATCCTTTAAATCTTCTTCTGTGTTTAGCAGAAGAAAGAAATGCCTGGAGGTTTGGAACAACATGGGGATGTGTATACAGTATGATGACAGCATTTTCATTTTCGGGTGAGCTATCCCTGTTACTGAAGTCCTACACAGTATAAACAATAATGTGGCTGAGAAAAGTATTGTTTCTGCTGCGCTCCATTTTCCAGCGTTAGCACAGATATTAAAATAAAGGGTGATCAAGCGAAAAATGGAAAATATGAGCGCTTGGCTAAACTGTCACTGCCATATTTTAGATGTTAAATTTTGAAATTTAAATCCTTTTTCATTGGCCTTCCAAGAAAGTATACATACTAAGCAGTTTGGTGACATTTCACATTTAAGAAAATAAGATTCACATATAAGAAAATAACATTTTCCTACAAGCATATAACGTATCATAAGTAAATGTAAAAGGTCAAGCATGTTTTTATCTGTGCTGTAAACTGGCCCAAAAATCTTATCTGTTAAGAGACAAAATTAATAGTCCAACGGTGTGTTTTCTTGTGTTACAACCTGTTTGGCTCAGAGCGCTGTAACATTAACAGGGAGGCCACGCACAGATTAAATTAATCAAATTACACAAAAAAGAACTTCTGTTTGAGGACAGGTCCCAAGCTCAAGCTTAAATCACCACTCTGGAAAAGAATCCACATGAAAACTGAAATGTGAAGGAGTGAGGTTAATGTGAAAAAGAGATTTTTTGAGATTTGTAATATGTGACGCAGCTACTGAGAAGAAGCCTCATAATGCATAGTGCGTTGAAAAATACGTTTTATAGGCCTAAGGAAATTGAGAGTTTATTTATTTTTGAGAGCTGGATGAGAGGAAAAAAAAGAGTCAAATTGTACGAATTCTACAGACCTACAAGAGATTGAGTGTTCAAGTTAATCGTGTTTTGGTGAGTTAAAATTCGTATGTATTAATCTTGGTAAACTATTCCTGAAGTTTATACTAGTGAAATGTAAAGAAAAAGAGAAGGATGTATTTTAGTTTCCTTCAAATTTTGATCTGTATAAGACCACATGTGGTGAATGAGTGTTACACATTTATATGTAAATATGCAATCGCCATTTTGATGTTGTGTTAAACTGTGGTAATGAATGCGAGATCATGTTATGGAAGAAAAATCTTAATGATGATTTTGTGACCTTGTATTCAAGGTCAGTTTTTTTTGTTTTGTTTCTTCTTGTCTATTTTTTCTGGTTTGATTGAATCTTTATCCTGTGCACTGCTGATTTACTGCAACACGATCGATGCTTAACGGACTGGAGTTTCTGGATTCCTGGATTTTATTCTAACTCCCGTGTTCGCGGAGGGAGTGGGACTGGCGAGCCACTACGACCTAACAGTGAGCGTGATTTTGTGATACGGATCTTGTTGTTGCCGATTTGGACAGTAGGATTGATCTAACAGCACTTGCACCTGATTCACTGTTCTTTGAAATGAATCGATTGCAGAGGATAGACTGGGAAAATGCACACAATCATCATTCAATCCATGTACACAAAATTGTGAATCATTTGAGAGACTGAGTTACTGAACACATTTTGAAAACAGAGGTTTAAAGGGGTGATGGATTGAGAAATCAACTTTCCATTGAGCTTTTGATATATAAAAGGTCATTGTTATATAAGAATATCCTTTAAGTTTCAGAGCTGAAAACTTCCTTGTTAGTCAAAGAAAAGCTTTTATAGA